>NC_056745.1:1251425530-1251725530 GCF_019279795.1 Protopterus annectens
TGATGTATCAGAGACCATTGGGATGCTAGTAACCACTGCAGGATTCACACTAGATGAGACATTAGTTGATGTATCAGAGACCATTGGGATGCTAGTAACCACTGCAGGATTCACATATGAAACCATGCTAGAGGAACCAGAGTGATTGATGCAGCCATAGAGCCTAAGGTTTGAAGGGCAAGTATCGCTGGAACCCTGTTGCGCTGGAAAATTTGCCTGACATGGACTCTGATGCTTTGTAGTCTTTCTGGAGGGAGAGACGCAATCCCTGAAACAGTATCTAAATGAGCACTGATGAAATCCAGTTGCTGAGAAGGCTGAAGGCTGGACTTTTCAAAACTTATTGTTATGCCTAGAGACGTACAAATATTTATGGTGTAATCTCTTGCCTGTTCTACAAGATGCCTGGTGGTAGTGGTGAGGAGCCAGTTGTCGAGATACGGAAAGACTCAAAAACCTTGCAGTCTGAGATGAGCTGCAACCACTGCCATGCATCTGGTGAACATCCTGGGGGCTGTGGTGAGGCCAAAAGGCAGTGCTCTGAAATGGAAATGACTGCCTCCTAGCCAGAAGTGTAGAAACCTCCTGGAGCTTTTTTCCATTTTTAATGTGGTAATAAGCATCATGGAGGTCTATAGAGCACATCCAGTTCCTTTTTCCAAAAAAAGAAAGTATGGATTAAACAGAGACCATCCAGAATTTGGTTTGCTGAACTGCCTTGTTGAACTGGCTAAGATCCAAAATGGGTCTCCAGTCCCCTGTTTTTTGGGCACTAGAAAGATTCTGGAGTAAGACCCGGATCCTGTTTGATTTGGTGGGACTGCTTGGATGAATTTTTCCAAGCAGTTTTTGAATTTCTAACACTGCTGCTTCTCCTTGATTGGGTGGAACATCTGGGAGTTTTTACTGGGGTTTGGGATTTACAGATAGTGGAATTTTGTAACCTCTGGATATTATCCCCTGCACCCATTTGGCCGAAGTTATTAATTGCCAGGCAGGTAGCTGCAGGGATAATCGCCCCCCGACTGCCTCCAGAGGAAGGGAATAGGGCCCCCTTCAGGAATGCTGATAGGAAGCTCCAGAAAAGGATTCTCTGGACCCCTGATTCTGTGGCCCATTTCTGCCCCCAGGGCGGTGGCTTCCATTGCTTCCCATTCTGCCCCGGGGGAAATCTTTACCTCGTGAGTCTTGGAAAGGCCCTTTGAATTTTTTTAAACCAAAGTCTCCCACTTCTTTGGCTGGTTCCTAGAATAGGGCCTCTGAGGATTGGAGAAACGTATGCCTACAGCAGATATGGTCATACCATCCATCTCACATCTGGCTAGGGTGTCTTTTACCTTTGGGCCAAAAAGGGCGGATCCATCAAAACGGGCATTGACAAATGACACTTTCAATGGCTCCACAAAGTCACACAAGCTCATCCAAGAATGCCTTCTAATGGCTATGTCTGGACCCGCTTGCCCTGTTCGTCCCGTCAGCTGCATGGGCAATGAGCCTCATGGACAAGTTGGAAATAGCATTAAGGGTTGCAGGCTGCGAGGAAACCTTGTCATGGACCTCTACAGCCACTGCTCCTGAGACACTATTTGAAAGTTCTTTAATCAAATCTCTGTAATCTGGTAAAGTGTGCCATATAATTCAAGGACCTTAGAGTGAAGGTTGTTGAAGCATAAACACGCTTCCCAAATTAATCCAACGTCCTAGACTCTTTGTTAGAAGGATGGATAATTGTACTCTCTTCAGCGAGTTCCTTTCTGGGGGCGGCCACTATCACCATGGCATCAACAGGAACCCCTTAGACCAATGTAGCTCATCTTTAGATGCTAATAACATCTGGCTGGGTCTCTTGGGGATTGGCTCTATGGAGTCGGGCATCTTCCACACCCACTGAGCGATCAGTTTAATAAGATCATCAGCGGACGGAGAGATCCAAGAAGTAGAGGACTGGGCACAAAAAGCCTCCAGGTATATTGGTTCCTCCGAGGAAGGTTGAATGGAAGACCAGCCACCCCTCTGTTTCAGGATTTCTATGATGTCCCCGAAGGAAACATTATCAGGGGGTGACCTGGGGAAACCTTCCCCTTCATCAAAATTAGTATCTTCTGTGAAGGACTATTTTGGAAGTCCAGGTGCTTCCTCTTGCACTTCTTCTTTCCAGGGACTTCCTTGGTAGGATGATCTGGGGAAGTGTCCAAAGAGGTGACCCACTAAGGTGGGAATCACCTGAGACTTTTGTGCCCTCTGTCCTGGGGGTAAGACTGATGGTAGCTCAGGTCAAGAGGAGGTGGAAATCTGTCCCGACAGAGATGGCAAAGACTGAGAGTCCCCAATGGACAATACCTTCTCCATTATTTTAAAGGCTGGCCCCCTCGTAGAGGGATGGGAGCCTGGAACCGAAACAAACTCCTTCAGAACTGGGGTCACATCCTGCACTGAGGAGTCAGCCTCTAAAACAAAAGCCTATGTCAGTCTTACAAAGGCCGTGGTGCTGAGGGATATGGATGGTTCCGAATGAAGATAAATCAATCCAAGCCCCTCGTACCCGACCAGAGAATTACAACCCCGGGAGACCTCTGGTGCAGAAGGCTTGGAGGAACTCAAGACAACTCTCGGAACCGGAGGCGAGGAAGCTACCAGTACCGAAGCAGTAAACGCAGGAGGAGTCGGAACCGAGGGCTCCAAGGTCTCAATTGGAGTTGGAGGAGGAGGATATGGGGGAATTATAGCTAGGCTAGTTCCAAGGCCAGCTTGGCTAGGAACCAAGGGCAACTCCCTAGCCATAAGGAGCTGATCCACCACTCTCAATATGTCGGCTCAGATGGACTCTTAGTAGATCGAAAGAAGATGAGGAGGGAGATCTCGGGGATCTTGCTTCCAAAACTGGACTGGGTGGCATATCTTTGAATGGATCAATGGATGGTGAGTATTTAGTTTGTGGTAGCTAAGGTAGCTTTGGTACCAAGGAATCTGCTGGTGCCAAAGCAGAAGTTGTTTTTGGTTCAGAGGGAAGCTTGGGTTTTGATGCCGGTAAAACCTCTGGTGCCAAGGAACTCTTCAGTACCAAGGATGATTTAGGTAATTTCTTTGTTGGTTATGAAGACCTTGGAACCAAAGAAGCCCTTTTCCTCGAAGCAGAGGTAGATGAGGAGGAAGTGTTAGTTACAGGTCTAGGCTCAGATAAGGCCTCTTCAAAGTTAGTTTTAAGAAGTCCTTTTAGAATTAACTTGTTCTTTCTTTCTGTCAGGGTTCGTGTGGAGAACCCGTGACAGATTGAACAGTCCTCTTGTAAGTGTATTTTCCCCAAACAATATACACATAAAGAGTGGATGTCCAAATTAGGCATCTTGCCTTCACATTTTTGACACCTCTTAAATCCTGAGGTGCCTTTACTGGACTTAGCAGGTGAAGTTTGCTTTTGTTCAACCATTGTAAGCAAAGAAAAATAACTGATGCTACAGTCGTGTGACACAGGAGATAAGACAGAATCAAGGATTTTTTTTTAAAACTATAACGGGAAAGAAGGAAGGAAATTATAAAAAAAAAAAAAAACAATACCAGCAATGGCAATTAAGATATCTAAAGGTAATAGAAAGAAATACCAGCAATGGTACTTAAGTTCTACCAATGGCAGGAAAGAGGCAGAAAGAGGGTAAGTGATAAAGCTAAGAGGAGTGTGTAGATAGTATGAGAGGAAACGGACAGAAAATTCTATTAAGAAATGAAGAATAATTAAGGAAAATTAAGTAGGACTCACTGAAATAGCCAAGGCTCAAGAGAAGGAAGCTAACGAATCTGGTCTGCGAAGTGGCAAACGAGATCTCTGGTAATCTCTGTGAGGAACATTATGGCTAGTGCCTGGCTCAAGAGTTTGAAGAGTGTGAGCTGGAAGATCTGGCCAAGTCAGTTCCAAGGTTTGGAACTGTATCCACTGTCAAGGATTGGGTGAAGATTGACAACATTAGATCATATGTTTTGGCAGTGTAATGAGTTCAAAACCAAAAAGTGTTCCAAGGCTCCACTCCACCATATGCTCCACACACAGTTTATTTTAAGTGTTCTTTATGCTAAAAAAAAACAAAAAACATTTGAATGAGTTGACAGACTTTAAAAGTTCCCCACAGTGTGCTCTGTTGGGAATACTGGGTGAGCAACTGGAGATGTCCCCCAACTGCTTCCAGAAGGAAGCAGTTGAGCAGACATTTAGTGATTCTGGGGTCTCCTGTCTGACAAGGCCTCTTGTTATCCTTGACTCTGCAGACCTCCTTGGCCTCTGGGCCTGTGTCCACTAAAGGGACCACCACTGTCAGAAAGTAAGTCAAACTGATGGTGAGACTTATGGAAATGGAGTGAATGAGGCCCTTTTTGGTTCCTGTTAATGCGAGCTGGGAGACTTTGAAAGAGTCTTAGCATCTTGTTCACTCTTCCTTATCTTCTCTTTCATGTTTGTGCCAAACAAGGATGCTCTGTTAAAAGGAAGGATGCCTTGATATTGTCAGTGAAATTGCACAGGCACAGCCAAGCATAGCATCTCATTGTTATGACAGTTCCAGCTGCTCTAGTCTCTACATCAGCCGCATTACACGAGGTTTATGGAGAGGCTTGTGACATGGTCATCAGAGTGATTTCTGATGCTTTTCTTTGACTCTGATATCAGTGGTTTCTTCTGCGTTGATAAGGCCAGCAGTGTGAGATCTCTCAGTAATCTATTCATGTGAGTGGTGTAGTTCAGGGCCTGAAGAGCGAAGGTCCCAGAAGCAAACACCTAGTTCCCAAGTCTATCCATCACCCTAGATTCCTTACTGATGGGGGTGAAAAGAAGCAGAATCTTCTGAAAGTTCTCTTTTAGTGGCTGCCATCACAATGATGTAGAAAACCAGGGTCGATTTAGCTCAAAATTGCTTATCTTTTGAGGAATGAAGGATGTTATTGGGTTTTCTGGGGATTGCCTTGCAGATATCAGGCTCCTGCCATGACCTTCTGGTTGCCAGGTTGATCAGCTTCTCAGCTGGAGGTACCATCCAGGATGCAGACCATGTCATCCTGTAGGCTTCAAACAATACTTCCTCATTCTGAGAGGGGGTGTGAAAGGCCAAGCTTCCCTCAGTCACATCAATTCTAATATGTTGCCAAAAGAGTAGTCTTCCAGAGTGTATTGTGGGGACCCCTCACTATCCTCAGAGTCATGATCTGAGGTGGGGGACTCTGACAGACAACCTAAGTATTTCCTGTTACAGTTCCTCTTTTTTTGGAGGTTTAGGGGATGAGTCTCCTGACTCCTCGGTGGACTATTTCTACAACTGGGCAGCAGGTTTGAGGAAAGTAGAGTGACTCTGACCCATGGAGGTCTAAGCAGAAACCAAGACAGGATCATGGGATAGAACCGTGATTGGTGGAGTCTGTGGAGCCATCCTCTTGGTTGAAGAAATGAACTTTCCATCACCTGGAAAGCCACTCCAACCTCCAGCTGATCAAAAGAAACACTCTTGCCAACAGATCCAATCCTTCTTTCAGAGAAAAACATGTTTTCTCAGTCAGGATCTCAGAAGCTGAGGAGGTTTTAGACCCCAATGAAGGAATCAGTACTGAAGACCTGAAGACATCTGAAACCAACAGTGCCTAGTGCAACTGTTCTGCTGAAGCAGCTGAAGTCATCCACCTGAGTCCTTAGCTCCAAAACTCAAATGGATCCAAAGCTGAAACTGAGTGAGTCAGAACAATAATCCCTGGAGTGTAAGAAGCACGGAGCATCGGTCTCTGGGCCACAGGATCCATGAGAAATAACAGGTCCAAGGAAATTGGAGACAAGATGCAGACTGGTGAGGAAGCCAGAATAGGGGATAATCTACACAGATCCAAAAACCTTTGGAGCTTAAGGGGAAGTAATGACTGATCTGGGCTTCTGTTCTAGAGTAAAATAAAAAGTCTATCAGAGCAGGTCTTTCACTTAAAATCCCCCAATCCCTTTCTCTTTGCCTGCACTCTGAGATTAAGCACCGGAAGGGAAGGCAGTCTCTAGCTTTCAATCCAAATGTCGTCTTGGCCTCATCCCACTCTACTACCTTTCCTGCTTGAGTTCTTTGTTCCTAATATCTTGGTTCCTTTGCAAAGTTTCCCCAGAAAATTCCAGCCCTCTATTGCCTATTTTTTGTACCCTTACTTGCCATCATCCCTATTTGCAAAATCTCCTTTCTTCATTCTCATATTGGTTTAGTTCTTAGAATACTTTCTGCTACTTTATGAATATAATAAACTGTATGGTTTGTTTTTGGATCTGCATCCAAAATACCACTCTCTCTCTCTCTCTCTTTCTCTCTCTACTTCTTGAATTTCCCCCCTTGCTTCATCATCATCCCTTTCCAATTTGAATTATAACTTCCTGCTTGTGTTCTGTATATGAGCCTTAACTGTGTAGCTCTAAATTATCCCTTCAAATCAGGTAAACATAAACCATCTGCCTCTTTTCCCTCCCAGATAAATTCCTTCAATTCTTTATTAACTGCTGTCCAGAACTTCTCAGGTTGATAAAAGTATATCTGAGCTGTATATAAAACTAACGGGATTAAAAACATTTTCATTGCTTGTTTCTTACTATCCATATCCATAAATAAGAGTTTTCAGTTTCCCAATTTTTGTATTTTTTTTTAGTCTCTTCCCACATAAACTGCCGTAACAGAGGCCTTTTAATCCATATTCCTAAATACTACATCTTATGTCCCCATAAATATAGGTATTGCTGACAAATTTGTGTGTGGGTACGTAATTTACAGCTATAGCCTTTATTTTATCTTCATTAATTTTATATCCCAAAAATACCTGAAGTGGTCTCAATGTCCACAACACTGAGATGTCCTTTTCTAGATTTATCAGGTACAAAATAATATAATCTGCATATAGAGCCAACTTTTCTTGATTACTATATCAATTATATCCTTGCCCCTTATTTCTTTGTCAATTCTAGCCTCCAATCCTTCATATATCCTTCTAATTAACCTTACCGTATTAAAGAATGCAAATGCTTCTAATACCCTACTTATAAAATCACAGATTACTCTGTCAAAGGTTTTTTCTGCATTAAGACCCAGCATCAGCAGAGGCATTTTCTTACATTCTGCTTCCATCTGGAGCATCACTGTTCTATTAATGTTGTCAAATATTTGCCTCCCCTCCACAAAAACCACACTGATCCATATCTATCAATTTTGACAACACCTTTGCCATTCTCTTAGCTAGAATAGACACAAACACTCAAGACTGCCTTAGTATACACAACTGCGAATCAGTAAAGCCAGTAAAGCCATTTCTTTTTTCTATCTCTCTAATGAAGCTTTTACATTTTGAATTATTTTATGTAATATTTTGTATTTGTATCTATGTTCTGTAATGTTTTATTCTATGGTATGTAATAATTTCTTCAATGTAATTTTTAATCTCTTTGTAATGGAGCTTTTCTCCCTGGCACTCAGCTGAAAAGGGCCATCTGGCCCAGACAAGCATTCCCAGTAAACAAATGTAAAATAAATAAAACAAAATAATCATAATTTAAAACTGAAATGGGTCTATATGAAGTTGGGTCTGAAGGGTCTTTGCCATCTTTAGATAACATACCAGCAAACTTGAAAAGAAAGCTAAACGCTGATAAACCACACGCAAACAGTAGATTTCAACCAAAGGAATGCAGCTCAAAAAAACAAGATGCAAAATAATAAAAGATTTAATATGAATTCATATTAAATCTTTTATTATTTTGCATCTTGTTTTTTGAGCTGCATTCCTTTGGTTGAAATCTACTGTTTGCGTGTGGTTTATCAGCATTTAGCTTTCTTTTCAAGTTTGCTGGTTTGTCGAACTTTACGCTGGTTTAATTGGGTTACGGAATCTTTAGGTAACTTGACTAACACAGCTTTCTTCCAAGATGTTATCACTTTCTTCCCTCCTAATTTCCAAACCTCCACAGGAATACCAACTGTTCTGAAAGACTTTACTAAAGCTTGGTTATACATCACTGTTTTTATCTCATCACTTCTTGCCTTAATTATTAATTGTTGAGCCTTGTCTTGAGCCTTGTCTACCTCTAAATCTGGAATAATTAAGCCTTCATAAATACTTCTATTTTCACTCTTTCTTGATTTCTACATTTCTCTGCTTTGCTTTATACACATTTTCATAAAAATTCTGGAATACCTCGAAAACCTCTATAAGACCTTATTTTTCTTGTTATTGGTTCCCTAAGTTTGGCAAAAATCCTTTCAACATTCTGTTGCCTGCCTAAGTAGTTACCCTAAAACTTTTTGTGCTCTGGAGTTATGAAAAATATTTGCTTAACTGAAATCTTTCTAAACTCACATATTATCCAGATACTCCCTTATTTTCTCTTTAGCGCTCTGTATTTGCTCCTCCTCGTTTTGTAAGATTACCCTTATTCTTCAGTACATTAACCACTGTCAGTCTTCTAAGTAATCTCTTTCTCTTTTATTTCAACCATATTTTTAAGCTAGCTATAACTTCTAAAAATATTTCTATCTTCTTTAATACTCTTGAATAATTTCTACTAGACAT
The DNA here is from genome assembly GCF_019279795.1 of Protopterus annectens. Lineage (NCBI taxonomy): Eukaryota > Metazoa > Chordata > Ceratodontiformes > Protopteridae > Protopterus > Protopterus annectens. The sequence continues at coordinate 1,251,434,087 of NC_056745.1, forward strand.
TCCTAAAATTCCTCTCTTTTTAACAAGTAGGTGGGAAAGCGCCAGTGTCTTATTTGTGTTTCATTGCCCTGCATTTTTATCTTAGGTTTTATTGATGCATGGTCATAAATGGTTCTTAGATGTGTGTCGAAGCTTTCAATTAAATGCACACGTTCCTGTGAAATATAATTACTATCTAGTCTAACCCAGTTATCGCACCTTGGGGAATAATATGTAAATTCTGCCCAAGTTCCTACTACTGAATTCACATATTCCATACTAAATATTTTCATACATTTCTTCAGAAATCAACCCTCTTTTGTTATACTGTCCCCTCTAGGTCCCCCGGAAACATCCAAAATACTACAAATCTAATTTCATTCCCTACTTTTAAATAATGCTCCCTGATAAAAGACCATTATTTCTCTCAAAATTTTCTTAAGCTCCATAACAGCAGCTTTTGGTGGAACAGAAATACATGCCACTTGCCAATAGCTCCTTCCATAAATCTACAATTTTTGTCTTTTTTTCCTTGTCTATCACTATTGGAGGCCCTCTAGCAATAGTATAATTACTCCCCTTTTCCTCTGTCCTGATATTCTGCTGAATATCCATTCTGAAAATTCTCTTTGTCCAACTCACATGATCATTTCTTTTCAAATGTGTTCCCTGTATCACTGCTATTTGCACTCTGTATTTCTTAATATAATTCAATGCTCTTTCATTTTTATCTACACCTGTAAGGTCATTCATGTTCCAGGATAATATGGACAGCACAAACATCCTGCTAACAACCTACTGATCTCATCTATTATACATCACATTTTTTGACTGTGCATTTCCAGCTTTTGTATTGCATGTATATACTGTTTTGCAGGCTGATCTTTTGTACAGCTGTTTCTTCACATCTTCATTTGAACCTATGTCACAATTTTCTTTTCAAGACTTTTTGTTTTAATGAAAACCCGCCAACAAAAATCTAAATATAAAACACCCCATCCCCTATTAACATGGAAAAAACAAAAAAATTATATACATCTTCAAAACATGTTTAAACCTCTAGAAGGGAACATTTGCCCCAAACTGACAGCTACACCTACAGGCATTACCTAACCTAAAATTATGGTTGCCTGTGCTAAACTGTAAGTTATGGCCTGTGTTCCTATTTACACTGATTGCTGGTGTGTTCATTTCTTATCCCCCCCGATATGAAATAGCCTGTATACTTTCAGAAAAGATTAACTTTTAGCCCTAGGAAAAAGTGCACTTGCTATCTTTAAATAAAACAAAACTGTACACTATTCTATTAATTGCATTAAACTATTGAGGCTGCAGGGAGGTTGTTGCCTCTTATTCACTTCCCATAATTTCAAATGTAATTTTTTCACTAAACTGTTTACCAATGTACCTTTAAATTTTGCATTTCCCTTAGCATAGAGCACTCAGACTTCTCAAGATTAACTGCTTGCACATACAGACAGCTTGTCTCCATGGACACGTACTCAGCAAAGAGTCTTTGTAAATTTTACTCAGAAAAGAATGCACAGCTGCCCTCAGCTGTAAACAACTAAATTCCACTGAACATTTGCCAGTGGAAAACAAATAAGCTAATATATCTGCATTTGTAAGAATGCCCAGCATCCCATGGCTCTCATCATTCTGTCTCACTCTCAATGCTTATGCTTTTACAAAAACACTTGTCCTCAGGTCTAACCATAGGCATTAATCAAGACTTTCACCCCTGCAAAACAAAACCAGAAAACATCCCAACCCCATATACGATACAACCAGTGTACTTCTACACCCCACCCCAGCAGCCCAAAATCACAGCACATGAACATCAAACTTGCCTTTGTCCCACCTTTCATCTCCTGTTATACTGCAAAACCTGTTTCTTACAACTAAAAAAGTACCTAACTACTTTAATATCTTTAACACAGTCACTGAAAAGAATACTCCCACATTTAAAATACATCTGACTACACAAAACTGTTTTACTGTACATAACATGTAGTTTATATCATGACATTTTACACAAATAATAATACAAACAAAAATCATTTTAATTACAGTTAGTTTTCGCCTTTTAGTGTCCTTCTAAACCTTAATGATATAAAGTGGGGCATATCCTTTACAGTCCACCCATAAGTTTAAGAAGGTCAACATAAGTCCAGTGTTTTTCAGCCACTGTTTTTTGCAAAACCATATTTTCACAAATGCGATAAGATGCTTTACACTCTACCATTTATTCACTAATTTCTGAGTTGCTGGTCTTCTTCCTGTTCATCTTCACCTCCCAGCATCAGACTCTGATTCAAGTCCAAGGTACTACTGATTCTTCTCATCAACTCCTGTGCTTTTTTCTCTCTCTCTCTCTCTCTCTCTCTCTCAAGCATTTTCCTTTGGAACACTGGGAAAAAAAGTTTCACTGGCAACACCTCTTTGTGAATCTTACTATCAGAAGAATGAGAAGCATAGCCTCAATTCTGCTTGCTGACTCACTTTTTGTTGGATAACCTTTCTTATTTCCTCCTTAGCCTGTTCTGTGTAAAAAAAAATTACTTTGTTCCTCCAGGGAAAAAAAAACACTCTGAAGACAGCTGGATACAGCAGCTTGAATCTCACACCTGCTTCTCAGCATTCTCTGATTGCTGTGATAGATTTGCTTCTGTTCTGCCTGGTCATTTTCTACACTCTGTTGTATCCAGCTTTTAACATTTTACCCTTATGCAACAATTTTGTAAGGATCAACGCTTTCTGTTGGTATGATTGCAGCTTTACTAATATAGCTCTTGGTTGATTTCTCATGGCCAGGTTTGGAGCATACAATCAATGTGCCATTTCAGTTAAGTTCTGCATTGGATCACCAGTCTTTCACAAAATTAATACAGTCTATTTCTTCCAGTTTCTCTGGTAAAGTAGAAAATCACAGGTTATCTCTAAGCGCTCTGTCTTCTAACTCTACTATTTTTTTAAACAGTTTGTCTTGGGAAACCTCATGTTCAGACAGCTGTTTCTTCATTTCAACCTCTGATTTTTGGAGTTTTATCAGTACATCTGAATGGCCAATTAAAGTTTCTTCTATTTTTTTCCAGTCTTTTTTGGTATTGATATATTCCTTCAATATTTCATTTCACCTCTGAGTACATCTGATTTATTTTTTTCTTCTAAATTACAAAAAGCCATCTCTTGAACCAAAGCTGAAGTTTGAACTTTTTGCTGAACAGCTGCAGAATCCTTCCCAGATGGTGTATTTTCTTCACCTTATCTGATTGATTTTCTTTCAGGTTTTCCCAATTTCTTCTTTGCTGGCATCCAGGCAGTGATATTTACTAGCCAGTAACTGAATTTTACCAAAAAAAAAATTTTTTCAATGGTACTCTTTTTTTTTTTTTTTTTCCACAGTTTCTGCTTTAACACTGGAACAGCTGAGATTATGCAGTTGATCAGTGTGCAGCCATCCATGTGAAAGTTAAAATTCTATCAAACGAGGTAGAGGACTTATCTGACAAAGATTGTGCTAATAGTCACACAGGCAGCAAATGAGATCTAAGGTAAGTGGGGGGCAGGTGCATTATGGGAAGCAAGACTTCTTAAAGGGGATAGAAGCTGGAGCACTAATTCTGATGTGTCGGATCCAACAAGACGCTCGAGGACCCACATGTTGCTTCTGACAGACTGAGTGAACAGAATCCACTGTTCCCTGGGCTAAAAAGGGGTCACAGCAATTAGTCTGGGAGAATTCTAGAATCTTTAGAAGAACCCTGGTTATCAGAAGAAAGTATGGAAAGACAAACAAAAACAGTCCTGTCCATGGGAATGAAAAGGCTTCTGTCTTCCAGACCTTTGTCCAAGGAGACCTGGAGTAGAACTTCTTTAACTGTTCGTTGTTAATGAAGGCAAACAAATATATATGAGGAATTCCTCACAGTTGAATCAATTCCTAGAAGACCTCCAGGTTCAATTTCCATTTGTGGGCATCTGTCCTGGTCCTGCTCAGCTTGTCTGCAAACAAAAAAAATACTGCTCTGACAAAATGCAAGTAGCTTGTAGGGATAGGATATGCTGAGTTGCTAGCTCCCAGCCTACCATAGCTAGTCTGCAAATTGGGTAGGATCGGGTTCATTCCTGTTTATGTATTACATCATTGTTTTGTTGTCCATGATTATTACTAGATGGCTTGGAACACAACAATGATTTAGAGATGTGAGAGCATTTACTACAGCCTCCCTCCCTATTTGTTTGACATTTATATGTTTCATTCTGTCCTGCTTGCTCCACAGACCCTGAACTTTCACCCCATTGGTTACAGTCCCTCAAGCAAAGTCAAAGGTATCTGTCATTACAGACTGTGTAGTGGCTGGAAGAGAGAGAGTAGACCTGAGTTGAGAGAGAACTTGTCCACCTACCACAGTAAATTTATTTTTACAAATCCCAGTAATGGAATCTGAAATGATAGGGGGTGCTGCTGTTGGGTCCAAACTGATTTAAAAAAACACTGAATTTTCCTCATGTGAAATCTAGCCAAGGGAATAATGAGAACTGTAGAGGCTCTGAAACCTAAAATTCTGTGATACCCCCTTGAATATATCAGAGACTAGTTGGAAAATATCAGAAATCGTTGCTTGTAAAATTCTACAACATTCTGAAGAAAAAAAGCAATCATGATGGATTTATCTAGAAGACATCCCTGTAATACCATTCTGAGAGAAAGATTAAGAGAAGATATCTCCATGTTCATCTGAAATCCAAGAGTGAGATTTTGTTACCCAATTCAGAGATTACTGACAGCATGAAAAGAACCTGTAAAAATAAGGCAATCTAAATACAGAGAAATGTGAAAGCCCACCAGCCTTCTATGAGCTACTACAGCGGCCAGGCATTTTAGAAGCACCCTTCAGCTGGAGACAAGCCAAACGGAAAATGAAAAATTGAAAATGTGAACCAGACTCAGACAAAGCTTCTGAAATCTTTGAGTTTTGGAATGTGATGATATTTTATATCCAGAATTAACAGAAAACTGAAAAGCAGGAGAGGTAATGCAGACTGCGAAGAAATATTTTGTATTTTGGGATTTTTATGTGAAGATTTAGAAATGAAATGTCTAGGATAGGTCTCCAAGTTCCCCCTTTCTTTGGCATTAGAAAAGTTCATGACTAAAACCCTTTCCCTATTTGATCTGGGGTGACAGGCTCTATTATTTCCTGAGATAGCATTTAATCTTGGATAGAAGGAAACAGTGAAGTTTGACTGGATGGATTCAGAGGAATCCCTTGAAAAGGAGGAAGGGAATTAAATTGCCAGTTGCAAGGTTTTTGAAGGGTTTGGAAAAAAAGTGTACATGTCTAAGGAACCTTACATCATTTATCAGATTTCTTGTGAGCAGAAGGCTGACTGTTAGGCTAATTGCTAGCTGAAAAGATGCTAGCCAGACAGGAGGAACAACTGAGGCTGAGGAAGATCTATCAGTAATAAGACACAATATCTTTGCTAGGATTCTGGTATTTCTTTTAGATCCCACTGAAATAGCTCCTTCATTATGGCAATATTATCAGAAAATTATAACTCTGCAGAAGGGGAATTTGAAGAAAAAATTTTCCTTAAAATCCAAGTCCTCCTCCTGTGGCACAGGAACTTGCGAAACACCATCTGAATCTAATTCCTGTCCCTCAGGCTGAGACAGATGAAATTTTTTGTTATAAAATTCAGGGAAGTCTCCAACATTGACAAGAGTGGCTTTCTCTTGCCTGAAGAGGACAGACAAACCGCTGCAGAGGACAAGCATGCTCCCCAGTCCACAGCAGCTTCTTGAGGAGCACTTCCAGACAGAACAAGGTAAAATGAAATGCGATCTAAGATACCTGAAATGATCATAGCACAATCACTCATTGGGAGTCGAGGCCAATAGGAAGCTGGCTTCAAGACTGAAACACCTGTACCACATTATTATTTTGCAGATTGGGGAGGAAGGTACCACAGACCAAAGAAATCAAAGCCTGTTCTATGTCTCAACCAAAAAAAAAAAAGTCTGACAAGTAGGTAGTGAAGCCTTGGATAATCAGTGCTACAACTTGACTGAAAAAAAAGTAAGTTTTGAGGTAAATTTTGTAATAACAACCACCAAATCCTCTAGTCCAAATTTCTAACTATAACTTCTGACAGAAAAATAAAACTTTTTCTTACAAAAAATAACCTTTTGAAAGGTATTTCCCTGTAGGGAACTTGGAGCAAAAATGTACATTTTAATATAAAATGTTTTAGTGGTAGTAACTAAAAACACTAGTCCTGGCCCTAAGCAATAATTTCTGACAGAAAAGATAAACCTTTCTTCAAAAATTTGGTAAAGTGTAAAGTATTCCCAAAGGGGAACTTATTTATAGTTATGTACTTACTATAACTTGGCATCTGTGTTATCTGTAGTCACCATTCATCACGTTAGGGTCTAGGATCTAAGCCAGTATACTCAGACAACAGCTTAGCTCAAGCTCCTCCCCTCCCATGATGCTCTGCTGCCCTGTAATCCCTCACATCAAGTTTGCATATTGAAAGAAGACAGACCAGAACAATCACCACCAACACAGGTCCACCAATATCCTGCCAATCTCTCAGGAAGGGGGCCGGTGGGTGGGACCATGATGAATGGTGACTACAGAGAACACAAATGTCAAGTTATGGTAAGTACATAACTCTAAATCTGATGTCATCTTAATCACCATTCCTCACGTTAAGGTCAGAGTCCCCAGTTACATGAATCTTGGGAGGCCACAAGGAAGGACCTGCCGAAGAACTGTGGAGCCAAAGGAAGCCCTTCCTCTAGAAATCAAATCCAACTTATAGTGGGAAATACAAGTGTGAGGTGAGGACCACATAGCTGCTGCACAAATATAATCTAGGGATTGGCGATCTGCAAAAGCCCTGGTGGAATGAGCCTTTACTGGAGCAGGCAGAGGAACACATTTTGAAGAGTATATGAAGGAAATGCTTTGGGAACATGAAATAGTAACTTTTGATACTCCTTTGCCCTTTCTGTTAACTGAAAGGGCTATGAACAACTGGTCTGAATGCCTAAATTCCTTAGCTCTATGCAGATAGAAACGAAGCTGGGGATGAACATCCAAGGTTAGTAGAATGTATTCCCCTTTACTGGCATAATTAGGGAAAAAGACTGGAAGATGAATACATTGATTGATATTAGCCTCCGAAGCTACCTTGAGCATAAAAGATGGATTAGGTTTTAGGGCTACTCTGCCCTACAGAAAATTAAGTAAGGCATCTTAATGATGAGAGCTTGCAGCTCAGAAACCCTCTTCACTGAAGTTATTGCCACTGTTGTTGTGTCTTTCGGCTTTTCCCAGTTAGGGTTCGCCACAGTGGAACTCCGGTCCGCTAATGATTGGCAGTTGATTTTTACGTACCGAGTTGCCAGCCCTGATGCACAACCTTCAATCAAGGAACGCCCATTCACGGATGTCTCCACGCAGAAGACGCTCTAGCTGAGAGTCAAACCGGACAGCGTCTTACTGTGAGGCGACAACGCTACGGCAGTCCCACCACCGTGGATGCTGAAGTTACTGCCACTAAAATAGCAAAATTTGAGGTTGCAGGATGCCGGTGGTTCAAAGGGTGGTTTTGTCAATAACTGTAGCACCAAAGCAAGATCCCACGGTGGAGAAGGGTCTTTAATAGGGGGTCTTAGCAAAAATACACCTTTCAAAAAGGCTTTGCAGAGCCGAGAGGAAAAGGTAGATTAAGCATCAAGATGAAAATTCGAAATTGGTGCCTGTTGAACCTTGATGGTGGAACAACTGGCCCCTTCCTTAAACAGAGAGGACAGAAAGAGAAGAATATCGGGAATGGAACCTGAAAAGGGGTCCAAATTCTTGCTCTTTGCCCAGATAGAGAATCTCTTCCATTTCCAGATGTTCACTTTCCTAGTGGAAGGTATCTGGGAAGCAAGGATAATATCCTTCAAGGGCGAGGCTAGCCTGGACATAGCCAAAATTACTGGAAGTGGACAAACTACGCTATCAGATGAAGGGTCTGAAAATTTGGGAGCGGAAGTAAATATGGGTGGGATATGAGATCCAGAGATGGATCAAGCACCCAGGGTGGGTGCCTCAAATGAGACCGTAGAAGGGGGAATCACACCTGTCAGGGCCAGAAGTGGGTAATGAAGATCAATTGAGTCTTGAGGCGTCTGGCTTTCTGAAGTACTTTGGGAATTAAAGGCAAAGAAAGAAAGGAGTAAAGCAGACTTGGAGGCCGATCGTGCATGAGTGCATCCCTGGGGGAGTCCCCCTCTGGGGGGGGGGTCAACACAAAGAAATTTTTGCATTTGTGGTTGAGGGGAGATGCAAACAGATCGCAGCTTGGATGGCCCCACAGATGGAAAATCTGCTGTGCCACCACTGGATTCAGGGACCACTCGTGAGGGGTCAGAATAGCTCTGCTTAATTTGTCCACCAAAACATTGGATGCTCCGGTAATGTACGCTGCAATAAGAAAGCGCCTCATGGACATCACCCAGTCTCAAACTCTCATGGCCTCATGACAAAGCAGATAAGAATGTGTGCCGCCTTGCTTGTTTATATACCAAACAACCGCTATGTTGCCCAAAAGTATTGCAATCGTTCCTCAAGGGAGGCAATCCTGAAAGGCTTGCAACAATAAGAGAACTGCTCTCATCTCCAAAATGTTGATGTGCAGTTTGGTCTCTGAGGGGGACCATGCTCCTTAGACCATCTTTCCCTGGAAATGCCACCCCCTACACTAGGAGAGAAGCATTCGTGGTGACCGTGGCCTAGGGAATGGGGGGTGGGGTGGGAGAAGGACCTTCCCACCAAGAGGTCCAGAGAGTGAATCCACCACAAAAGATGAGTCTGACATATGGGCGTGAGATGAATGGTAAATGATAGAGGGTGATGCAGCACTGACCACTGAAGTGCAAAGGTCCACTGTAGCACTCTCATGTAGTACCTTGCCATTGGAACCAAATAAATGGCAGCTGCCATGGACCCTAGGGCTCTGAGGACGTGTGAAGTCGGCGAGTTTGCTCCAGCAGAACCTGGACGTGAGAACATATCAGAGTTACACGGCGAAGAGGAAAAGCTGCAATCTCTATGGTGGTATCCAACACAGTGCCTATAAATGCCAGATGTTGAGATGGCTCTAAGGAGGACTTGACTGGGTTCACCGTAATCCCCAGCTGAGAGAACAGGGAGAGCAGGAAATGTATGTTGTCCAATAGTTGATGCTTTGTGGGAGCTGTGAGGAGCCAGTCATCTAGATAGGGAAATACCTGGATTCCCTGCAGTCGAAGATGAGCTGCAACCACTGCCATGCATTTGAACACCTGGGGGGCTGAAGTAAGACCAAAGGGCAGGGCCCTGAACTGAAAGTGATTGGCTCCCAAGTGAAAGCGGAGAAATCTCTTGGACCTGTCGATCTTGACGTGGTAGTACACATCCTGGAGATCTACTGAGCACATCCAGTCAGTGCCATGCAAAATGGGCACAATCGACTGCACAGTGATTATCTGGAACTTTGACTTCTGTACAAACAGATTTAGATGGCTGAGGTCCAGAATAGGATGCAGGTCCCCTGTTCTCTTTGGAACTAAAAAGAAGCAGGAATAGGTTCCGGATCCTCTCTGTCCTGTGGGGACCCCTTGGATGGCTCTTTTTCAAAGAAGGTTCACGACCTCCTTTTGGGCCAACATTTTCTGACTGGGTGGCAGGTCTGGAAGAATTCTGATCTTTGGGGGATTCTCTAGAAAGGGAATGGAATAGCCCCTGGAAATAATGGTTAGCACCCATTGATCATTGGTGATATGTGCCCAGGCTAAAGGGTGCAAGTATAACTGACCCCCGACTGCCTCCAGGGAAGGACAGTCAAGCAACGCCTCAGGGATGTTGAAAAGGTTTCTCAGACAAGGTTTCTTTGGAACCTTGATTCTGAGGGTCTCCCCTGCCTCTTTGGCTTTGTCTGCCATTGAAACCTCTCCCCCGTCTCCTGAAATAGGAATTGTCCAACATTGTGGAAAGGAGGTTGCACTTTACAGAACCAAATTTTCTTACTCCCTTTCTAGTTCGTAAAAAAGGACCTTTGAGGGTAGAAAATTTAATCCCCACAGCCAACGTCTTCCCTTCCTGTTCACTGTGGGTCAACATCTCTTTTATGCTGGGCCCAAACAGAGTGGACCCATCAAAGGAGGCATTAATAAATGACGTCTTGAAGGCCTCTGCGAACCGGCTAAGGCTCAGCCAAGCATGATGCCTAATGGCAGTGCCTGAACCGACCGCCCTTGAGGAACCTTCCGCTGCATTGGAAATTAGTCTCATGGACGAATTAGCTATGGAATGAAGGGTGGACAGTTTCGGAGAAACCATCTTGAATTCCTCCTCAGACATGGACCCTGTGAGGGAAGTTGACAGCTCCTTAATCAAGTCCCTTTGGAGATGGTTGAAATGGGTAAGACAGTTTAAGGCTCACAGACTAATGGAAGCCGAAATGAACACCCGCTTTCTGAATCTCTCGAGTCACGATTGGGAGGATGGACAGAAGAAGTCTGCTCCACAAACTCCTTCTTGGTGGCTGCGGCCACCACAATAGCATCAACTGGGACTGCCTTAGAGCAAAACGTTTTATCCGCTGGAGGGTTAAGGAACTTGTCCACTTTCTTAGGCACCGGCTCCATGGTATCTGGCTCCTTCCACACCCTGCTGGCCACAAGGTTAAGAGGGTCAGTAGGACAGGATACCCAAGAGGTAGATGGGCCCGTACTGAAAGTCTCCAGGAATACAGTTTCCTCCGATGATGGGGGTTGGGCAAACCAACTGCCCTTGCCTTTAAGGATCTTGAGTATGTCTCCGAAGGAGACATCTTCTGGCGGTGATCTTGGGGACCTGTCCCCTTCATCAGCATCCGTATCTTTTGCTAAAGACTTGTGGGGGAGTCAAGATGTCTCTTCTTGCATGTCCTCTTCCTCGGAACTTCCTCCGCCAGAGGCTGTGGGGAAGACTCATAAGACGAGGGGACCCTTATGGAAGAGGCTCCCCCATGCAGGCTAGACCAGATGGGCTGACTGGAGGCAGGATGAGTAGGTCCGCTCAAATAAGGAGACTGGTTAGGGTGACCACGGGCAGGGGAGGCAGCTCTGACAGCAGAGAAGGATTTTTTCACCACCCGGAAAGTGGAGGGGCTGGATAAGGTCCCATCCCCCTCTCCCGCTGATAGCACTACAGCCGAGGAAGGGGCAGACCTCACCGGATCCCCAGCCCCACAGGACAGGACAAGACAGGGCCGGGCCAGAGCTGTCAAAGGGAGAAGCGCCATGGGGCAAACATTTGTCTAACAAAACTGGACCTGAACCCACCCCAGAGGCACAGCTTGGGCCAGAGGGATGGTCTGCCCTGGTGGCATAGGCACAGAGTCGATCCAGATGGGGTAGGAATTAGAGTGGGATCCAAAACTCCCATCACCTCCATACCACGCACCAGTCCCTGGGAATCCAAACCAAAGTTTGGATGAGGAGAAGTTAGGTGGGGGTGAGAGACTGGTTTCTCCATCCTGTGGGCCAGGGAAGCCAGAAACCCCAACTCAGTTGGAGCTTTCAAGAAAGACCATATCATCTTGCCCATATCTATGGGAAAAACACTCCTAGAGGATCGGGAGGAGATGGAAGACCTGGCTGGAGAGCCATGTCTGGATCCAGAGGATCTCCTCTTGTGCTTCCCAGAGTGAGGTCTACTTGAAGAAAAGGCCTGTACTGCACCCAAGGGAAACTCCTCTACTACAATCAGCTCCAACACAACCCTCAAATCCAACCTGCTCAGAACCAAAGTAAAGGGAGGATCCAAAGAAGCTGCTCTCAAATCCCTCGGATCCGAGATGGTCGGGTCAGTGGCCAACACACCCATTCTCGGATCCGAAAGTCTCGAATCCGGAGCTTTAGATCTGGGGGTGGGATCCCAAAGTCCAAATCCAGGAGTGGACTCTCTAGAAGCCTTGGGACCCAAGATCCATGGATCTGACACTGCCCAGGCTGGAGTTGGATCTGAAGACTTAGGATCTGACAGCCTGGGACATTTAGAGGGGGATTCCTCAATAGGAGGAACCTTTTCCTTAGCTCCTGAAGAGCCCGTATTGGTCAGGGTAACAGTGACCAAGGAGCCTCTTTTAACTAGACCTTTGATGATTAATTTGTTGCAATGGTCGACCAGAGCTCTGGGGCTGAAGGCGGCACAAATACCGCACTCAACCTCAAGATAGTTGCCACCAAGACAATAGAGACACTCCTTATGTGAGCCAGAAATGTGCATTTTCAGGCTACATGAGCACCTCTTAAAACCTAAAGGTTTGTCTGACATGGCACCAATCCACACAACACAACACAACCAAGGGAAGTCCAACACAGGGTCATAAACACAAGCAAATGTCTAAACACCAAACACCAAACAATCCATCCAAAATACTAACACTACTGATTAGAACAGTAACAAACTTAAAAATAACTCTACAATAAACTCTACAATAGACCTGCAACTTTTTCAAACACTAGCAGGCCTGCGAAAAGGGCACCAAACACCTAAGTGGAAAAAAATGGGAGAGGGAAATGGAAGGGAGATAAACTATCACTAAAAACCCAAAGGGAAAAACAAACGACAAGTAAAATTCCCCAAAACAACAATGTACTCACGACCTAATTTCCAACCACTAGGAGCTGAGCAATCTGCTTCTGTCTAGATCAAGCGGCAAATGAGATCTGAGGGATTAGAGGGCAGCAGAGCATCATGGGAGGGGAGGAGCTTAAGCTAGGCTATTGTCCGAGTATGCCGGCTCGGATCCTAGACCCTAACCTGAGGAATGGTGACTAAGATAACATCAGATCTGCCCAGCTTTGAAGAAGCACTGGATGACCGATCACTTGAAGCCTGCAAGGAAGAGCTCAGTTTGACAGCAAGAAAGTTTTAAAAGTTAGGCACCCTAACCTGTGACTTTATACTACTATTCTTGAGCTGTTTAACAGCAAGAGTTTAAGGAGGCTGTCCTTAAACTTTGGAAGCTGACCAAGATATAACCCATACTGCTTAGGCTACTGCAATCGTGATCTAATGATAAACAAGCTGAAGTTATCCCAGCTATGAAGGGGTTTAAGCCATGCTGAGCAGTCCATTGGAGAACCTTTTCATTTTGTCCTTATATATTCATGCTCGGACACATTTTGGGGGGGGGGCGCTGTAAGAATCTGAGCCATCCTGACTGGACAGGCTGTGCTCCTGGTCATTATTGGAAGTATATAAACCATGTAGATAGGCATAGATATGTGATGTCTGGTTGAGACCTGTTTGATTGGTGGGAGAGATCATCTGGGAATGGATCCAGAAGCAAAAGATTCCTCCTAGGATGAGACCACAGCAAAGGAAACCAGAGCTGACAAGGCCAGGACTGGGCTAAGAGTATGACTGTTGCTCTGTAAAACCTGGCTTTCTGGAATAATTTTATCATTAATGTAAGGGGGTATACAGAACATTCAATGACCACTGATGGTCCAAAGCATCCATCAGAATCTGTATACATGGGGGGCAACAGCAAAATAGTTGCTGCACTTAATGCTGGTTTCAGCAAGGCTTCCCCCCGTGATGGATCAATTCCTGTGCTATATGCCATTTAAAGGACCACTCCTGAGGCATTAGAATACACCTGCCCGGACCGGGGATCTGGAAGACCTCGACAGAACCCTCTCCACTACCTCAAAGGCCAAAGGGGAACTACTTTCTCCAGGCTCCAAAAGCAGTCTCCTCAGCTCCGAAGGAGGGATCGGGGTCGGAGCCGAAGCAGTTGGATCCGAGAGAGAGGTGTGCTCCGACCTACCCTGAGCCGAAGGTACACCAATCTCCATGGATCCGATGCTCGGTCCTCGGCCCCGAGAGCTAGGATCCGACACACTCGAGGGCAACGTCGGCGTCGAAGATACCAGAGCTATCGGTGCCGACGAAACCCTGGCTCCGAAAGGGCCTGGATCTGATGACTCCAAAATCCTGAACCAGGTCGGAGAAGGAGTGATCGAAGCAAAAAGAGGGACTGAGCTCCCCCCCTGGGGGGGGGGGGGCAACAGCACCCCCATCTGCATTTGGGTCTGCAGGAATCGACGCATCATCCGTTCCATGTCCGCATCGGTAAGGCTCCTTGTAGACCTAGGGGAAGTTGTCGAAGTGGGCCGGGAGGGCCGCCTCGATGACCTTGAAGGAGACCGGTACTCCTCCTCTGACTCCGGCGAGAAACGAGGCGAACGGAGCCGATAGGGAGAGGATCGGGGAACCTTCGAGGGAGGACTAGTACTTTTAGCAGGGGGGGGCTGAGTGGTGAGCCTCAGCCCACCTTTTGTGAGACTTGTGTCCGTCTTTCTCCCTGTGCCTTTTTTCCCCGGAGAAAGAAGCACTAGAGTCCCCCGAGCTCTGCACAGTAGGGGGAGTTTGAGTCCCAGGCAGAGCGGGAGGAACTGAAGGCGTCGGGGCTGCGGTAGTAGCCTGACCCTTCGAGGGAGAGGAAGAAGAAGCAGAGTCCTGGGGGAGAAGGCCTGCCAGGATCAGCTTGTTCTTCCTGTCCCTGATTGCCCGAGGATTAAAGGCTGCACAGATTTGGCAAGCCGTTGATAAATGGGCCACCCCCAGGCACAAGACACACTGAGTGTGGCCATCAGCTGAGGAAAGCTTATGGCCACACTCAGCGCACTTGGTAAAAATGGCTTTGGGCCCTTCCGCCATTATGAAAAACTCACACACACCCAAACACTAAGGGGGAGGGAGAGAAAGGAAAACTAACGACCATGATAACTAGGAGTGGGTAACTAACTCTATGTGACTGAAAATAATACTAACTCTACCTAAAAATCACTTCAACAATTCTCTCAATTAGAAAAAATCTAAACGATCTCACCCAGCTTAAGGAGCTCTTCACGAGTAGCTGTCTTCAGCCGTGACAAACTCAATTTGAGGTAAAGCAGTAGGCAGCAGGGGATTATGGGTAGGGGAGGAGCTAGGAGCTCGGATCCTTTAGCTTGTGAAGCTGCCAGCTCGGATCTGAAGTCAGATCAGTGACCCACAGGTTGCGGAACAAATGAAGTAACTACTTCAGATCAGTGGTTGTCATTAGATCAGAGATCAGAATTCTTAACTCTCAAGATGATATCAGGCCAGAGACGTTTAGCAGGTACTGAACCACTGCTAGAATTGGAAAAAAATATATATATTTTTTTCTTTTAACAAGAAACAACTTTATTAAATTAGACCTTATGGCATGGGCAATCATACATTTATATAAATGAAAACAAACCATACTGATATATTTTCAGTTCGAAACATTAAACACATAATTTATCTAGTCATAGTCAGTCAAACATTACAAAGCTCATTTAATTCTTGCCTTCCCTTAAACCTCATTCCTCCACCAAAACAGTATTCGGCATGTATTGTTCCTACAATTTCCATTTTTTTCTATGCAATCTGCTCTTACCTTTTTCTAAAGATCTCACTTCCAGTTGTTTTATACCTGCTACTATATTAAGCACTTTTAGTACAGTTGGTTTAGACTTTGATTTCTATTATCTAGTAATTGCATTTTTGGCAGCCAAAAGAATTAAACTCGGCAAGACCTTACATGCCTAGGCAATTCTGATTCTGTATCATACCTCAAAAAATAATAATTCCTTGGTTATACCAGTTTGCTAACCCAGTATTTCTGTTAGAGTAGTCTGCACAAAATTTTAAAAGTCTGCCAACTCATTACTCTCCCAAAAGATATGTTTCCAATTGACTATTTCTTCCCCATCATGCCTCCAACATTAACAATCTACCTAAGGAAAAATTATTTGGCATTTGTCTGGGGTAAAAAAAAAAATACCTACACAAATACTTCCAAAGATACTAAATTTTCTTGACTGTTTTGCATATTTGTGAGCCACTCATATATCCCCTAGTGGTTTTTTTTTGTGAATTGCTTATCTAGTCTCTCCTCCCAATCCCTTCTAACCTCCCCTGATGGATTCCTATAATTATCATGCAATATATTATATGTCCTACTAAATATCCTTTTTTTAACAGCTGCTTCTGTTCTAGAGTCTATCAAAAACTTTACATGTGCTGGACTTTCACGTAGGACCCCCTATTTCTTTCTCTTTGCCTACACTCTGATATCAATCCTTGCTCGGGAAAGCAATCTCTAGCCTGCAGTCCAAATTAATTCTTGGCCTCCTCCCATTCTATCACCTTTCCCTCTCTGATTATTTGCTCCCAATACCTTGGTTCTTTTGCCAGTTTTTTCCAGTAAATCCCAGCCCTGTCTTGCCTATTCTCTGTACACCAAATTGCAGTCATCCCTATCAGCAAAATCTCTTTTCTCTATTCCCGAATTGGCTTAGTTCTTAAAATACCTTTTGCTACTTTATGACTATAATATTCTGTATGGTTATTGGTATTCTCCTTAAAAGATCTGCATCCAAAATTCCAATGTCTCCTTGTTTCTTGAGTTGCCCCGTTTCATCACCATTCCCTTCCTCTTTGAGGTATAGTTTTCTGCTTGTGCTATGCATAGGAGTCTTAACTGTGGAGCTCTAAAATACCATTCATATCAGTCAATCCCAAACCACCTTGTTCTGTTAGAACAATCAACTTATCCAACTTGGCTCTTGTCTTCTTCCCCACCCAGATAAAATCCTTCAACTCTTTATTAACTATTATCCACAACTTCTCCTCTGGTTGATAAAAATATGCTTGACTGGTGTATAAAAATAAGGGGACTAAAATCATTTTCACTGCTTGTATCTTGCTATCTATATCCATAAATCAAAGCTTCCAATCTCAGTTTTTGTATTATGTTTTGTTTAGTCTCTTCCCACATATTCTTAAGCAGCTAAAACAGAATCATTTTTAATCCATACTCCTAAGTACTTCATTTTATCATGTCTCCATAAATATGGGTATTGCTGAACCAATTTATACGTGGGTACATAGTTTACAGTTATTGCCTTTGTTTTATCTTTGTTAATTTTGTATCCAGAAAAGACTTGAAACTGTCTCAAAATGTTCAACAACACAGAAATGTCATTTTCTGGTTTTGCCAGGTATAAAATAATATGTACAAATATTTTTTTTCCTGACTACCATACTAATTATATCCTTGAATTTCTGAGTCCCTCATTTTCTTTGCCAGTGTTTCTAAATATAATGCAAATAACAAAGGGAAAGAGGACACCTTGCATGATTCCTCTGCTCAAACAGAGCACATTAGAAAGGAACCACCCCTCCACTTTAATTTTTTCCTCCGATCCCTTATATATCCTCCTAATCAACCTTATAATTTTATCAGGGAATGCTAATGCCATTGCCCAACCCATAAAATTCCAGCTTACTATGTTAAATGCATTTTCTGCATCAAGACCTACAAACTACACTGGTATTTTCTTACATTCTGCCTTCCCACTGGATCATCATTGTTCTGTTAATGCAGTCAACTGTTTGCCTCCCCTCCACAAAACCACATTGATCCATATTTGTCAACTTTGGCATCACCTTTGTCATTCTTTTAGCCATTATAGACAAAGACTTTATAATCATGGTTTAGAATTGAAATGGACCTACATAAAGTTGGATCCAATGGGTCTTTACTATCTTTAAGTATTATAGCCACCCACACTTTCTTCCAGGATGTTGGTGCTTCTGCTCCTTTTTAAAATACTATTAAACAAAACATTCCAGATCTTTATTACTTTCTTCCCACCTAGTTTCCAAACTTCCCCAAGAATACCATATTTTCCAGGGGACTTTCATGTAGACTGGTTACACATCACCATTTTTACCCCATCTCCTTCTATCCTAACATTTAGTAATTGAGCCTCATCTACCTCTAATCTTGACATATTTAACTGTTCCATAAACATTTACATTTGTACTTTTTCTTGATTTCCACATTTCTCAGATTTATACATATTTTCAAAACATTTCCAAAATATTTCTAATACCATTACAGGATATCTGATTATTTTCTTATTATAGGCTACATAAGCTTGGCAGCAACCCTTTTTTGACTGAAAGAGTGTGCTAAAAGTTTTTGTGCTCTGGAGTTATCAAACAACAGCTGCTTAACCGCAATTTTTCTAAACTCACTCATATTATCAAGGTAGTCCCTTACTTTCTCTTTAGCACTCTGCAATTTTGTCTGTTCTTGTTCTGAGAGATTCCCCCTATTCTGCAATATTTTAACCTCTGTCAGTCCCCCTAAACATTTTTTTAAGAAGAAACATATTTATTAAATTTTTCACTTATGACACCTGCAATCATACATTTATATAAATGAAAACAAATCATGTTGACATAATTGTAGTTGCAAACATTATACATTACTTCCAATATATATCCAGTAATTATCAAACATTACATAGCTTATTCAAATCCTGCCTTCTTTTACACCTCATTCCTCCTCTGCATGTATTGTTCCCACAATTCCCAATTTTTCCTATGTAATTTGCTCCTACCCTTTTCTAAAAATCTCAGTTCAAGTTGTTTTCTCTGTTACTATACTCACTACTTCTATTAAAGTTGGATTAGACTTTGATTTCCATTTTCGAATAAGTGCTTTTTTGGGAGCCACCACAATTAGACTCAGTAAGGCCTTACTATGTCTATGCAATGCCGAGTCTATCATAGCCAAAAAATATTTTCCTTAGTTACACCAGTTTGCTCACCCAGTATCTCTGACATAGCAGTTTGCAGGAACTCTTTAAGGTCTGCACACTCATCACACTCCCAAAAAATTGTTCACAGTTACTTCTTTCTTCCCCATCACACTTCCAACCTTTACTGTCTAGATGAGGAAAATTCTTTGGAGTCTACTTGGGGTATAAAATACCTATGCAAACACTTCCAAGCAAAATCCTTAATCTTCCAGACTGTTGCATATTTGGGAGACATACATATATCTCCCCATTGTTTCTCTGTGAATTGCTTATCCAGTCTCTCTTCCCAAGCTTTTCTAACCTCCTCCGATTGATTCTCACAGTTATCAAGCAATATTTTGTATACTCTACTAATTATTCTTTTAACAGTAAATTCCCCCTCAATAATTCTTGTCACTTCACAACCATATCCTTTTTCTTTTATTTACATGCGATTTTAAAATTCCCCTTTGATTTTATCCCACTTCCTAGATACATTTTCAGAAGAAATTTCTATTTACTCTAATAAATCCTAATTTATTTCCACTATTCATACCTTAATTCCAATCTTTTTAACAAATATGTGGGGAAGCGCCCTGCATTTTTATTTTAGCTATTACTGGTGCGTGACCTGAAATAGTTATTAGACGTCTATAAAAACTTTCAATTAAATTAAATGTATCCTTCCGCACAAAAGAGGAAATTCAACAGACATTAATAACTTTAGACCTATAACAATCTTATCTCTCCTCACCAAAGTACTTGAAAAATGTATTCAAAAAACAATTGCTAGACTACCTCCTGCAGGAGAATGCCTATCCCCTACACAACATGGCTTCCTCCTTCCCATAGTACTAGTACTGCCCTTTTAACTTGTACCGATACTGTCAATAAAGCTAGCAATGATGGCAAACTAATCTCTTACTTATTTCTAGACTTTTCCAAAGCCTTCAACAGTTTGTCACAGCAAACGTCTACTTCAAAAATCCCCACTAGGTCTGCCTCAGCCCACTCTTCTGTGGTTCAATATCAACCTGTCCAACAGATATTAGTTAGTATAACAGCACCCCACTCTCTCCCCTTATCTCTCAGTCACCACTGGTGTACCACAAGGCTCTATCCTTGGTCCCTTCCTCTTTAACATTTTCACCAACACCCTCTATCTATCCACACAACAGGCGGCCCTAATACAATACAAAGATGATCCCATTCTCATTTGCACATCTGACAACATGGTGCACTTCCAAAAAATTACTCAGGAAACTTTAACAGCCACTGAAACATGGACTCATAACTCACAACTCAAGCTTAACCTAAAAAAGACCAAACTACTAAGTTCCTCCCCCAAATTCCTCTCTCATGAAAAAACAAAATTTAAAGTCCTCTCTCTTGATAATAAAACCACTTAAGTCACCTTTTATAGCAAATTATTAGGAGTGATAGTGGATGATAAACTTACATCTGACCTGCACATACAAAATTGTATAAGAAAAACTCATCAAAAACTAGGGATGCTTTACAGAGCCAAAAACATTCTTACCGAAACAACTAAAACTACATTTCCCACTATTTATCTCCTCCCCACACTTTTTATGGCACTCCCATCCTTATACATCTCCAGGTTTCACAAAAATTACAACTTCAACAATGTTATAACAAAGCTTCTAAATTTGCAGCAAATACCCTTCTCAGAACCCATCACTGTATAGCACTAAAAAGCCTAAATTGGTTAGAACTGCCTCACCAACATATACACAGCTTCTTACCACCTATAAAATTATCCAGCATTCATCTGCCTATCCAGCACTAAAAAACATTCTACACAACTATGCTGCCACTCGTTCGTAATTCAGTGACGAAAAACACCTGTCTACAAACATAGCAAATATGCTGGGCATTGGCTGTACACGTACAAGGTTCCTGAGGCCTGGAACGCCTTACCTGTATCCAACAGGTTAATACCCCTCCTTCCATCTTCCAAAACCACTCTGAAAGACTTCCTAGCTAAAATCTGGCTTTGTTCTTGCTCAAAAACAGGATACACTGTATCCTTAAATGTGGAAATACTACCTTTTCATTCCTTATACCGCCTTACTCTCCCTTCTTCACTTACTTCCTTACTTCTATCAAATTCTCTTTCCTAACTTTATAAATATACCATAAACCTGTTTTTCCCTCACTTCATATCGCAATTCCTGTCTGTGTTACACTAATTTACCTTTAATTTCTCTACAAACTGTCTAAAATTTCTATAAATATGAAATGATTAATAACTTGCATTAATTAACCACCGTTTTTACATTACCACTAATTTGTTATAATTATTTAAGCTCCAGATATTTTTGATTTACTTATAAAGATTGTAAAATTATTGTTCTTAAAATGTTCTGTAATAATTTGAAGCTTTTCTCCCTGGGCCTCCACTTCAAATGGGCCTCTACCCAGTCGGACTTTCCCAATAATTAAATGTCAATAAATAAAAAAATAAATTGCACATATTCCTGTGAAATATAATGTTAGTCTGGCCTAGCCCAATTTTTGTACATTGGGGAGTAATATGCAAATTCTCTCCTAACACCTACTACTGAATGCCCATCTTCCACACCAAATATTTTCACAAATTTCTTGGAAGATAAATTCATGCCAGCATAATCTTACTCCCTTGCCAACAAACCATTGTTACTACAAATATACCATTATTATCTTTTTTCCCGTCTTCTATCATTACTGGAGCATCTCTCACAATTAATACAAGTGCTCCCCTTTTATCCTTTGTCCCAAATGTTCCACTGAATAACCACCTTGAAATCCTTTCTTTATCAAATTCACATGCTCAATTCCTTCCAAGTGTGTCTTCTATAGCACAGATATTTGTAGTCTGCATTTTCTAAAAATAGTTCACTACTCTTTCTTTTTAGTGTATGTCTGTAAAACCACTCACATTACAGATAAGTGGCATTATGATAAGAAAAAAGTTGTGTGCTCACCATAATGTTTCATGTTTGTAGTCCATCTCGCCCTTCATTCTTACATATGGGTTTGGTGCGGATCCTCAGCTCCAACTTGGCCGATTACAAAGGTCGAAGTCTCTAAGTTGGCTTGTGGCAAGGTAGGCATCCCACAATGCACTAGTAACAATCCTCAGATCTTGTTTGCTGCTGTCTATAAATATGATATAAAGCATTTCCACAAGAAAAACAAAGATGAAAGGTCTCCAATCCTACGGAAGACAGACATCATCTTGTCTCCAGATCCACCAAGGATATATGGATGGGGGTAGGTGAGTGGATTCGTAAGAATGAAGGGCGAGATGGACTACAAACATGGAACATTATGGTGAGTACATAACTTCTTTATGTTCTGTAGTCTTATCTCGCCTTCATTCTTACATATGGGACAGCGTCCCTAGCACCTTTTTCTCGGGTGGCTCATGGGAATATACTCCTAAGAACTGTGGAACCAAAGGAGGCTCTACACCTGGAGTCCAATTTGTAATGAGTATTAAAGGTATGAGGGGTAGCTCAAGTTGCTGCTGCACATATACTGCCAATTGGAATTCTGGCTTGAAAAGCGGCAGATGTGGATGGTGGAATGAGCTTTGATTTTAAATGGGAGTTCTTTGCCATTAGAAGAGTAAACAAAGGATATGCAATTTGAAATCCAATTTGATAACGTTATCTTGGAGACTGGCATTCCTTTTCTCATCTCCAAAAAAGATAGAAATAATTGGTCTGATCTCCTAAACTCTTTGGTTCAATGAAGATAGAACCTTAACTGTCTGTGTACATCAAGTTGATGAAACGCTTTGTTGGTGTGATTTGAAAAAAAGACTGTCAGTTCAATAGCTTGATTCATATTTGATTGAGAATGAATCTTGGGGATGAAGGAAGGGTTAGTGCATAGGGAAACTCGGTCTCTATGAAATATCAAGTAAGGAGGTTTGACTGAGAGTGCTTGCAGCTCTGACACTCTTCTGGCGGACGTAATGGCTGCCAGAAAAATGATCTTCCATGAAAGGAACTTTAAATCACATGTATGTGAAGGTTCAAAGGGCGGTGAGGTAAATTTTGAAAGAACAAAATTTAGATCCCAGGGAGATACAGGTTCTTGAAAAGGAGGTCTTAGTAAGGTAGTGCCTTTTAAAAATTATCTACACAATCTGTGAGTCATAAGATTAAGTTCATGTCGTCCCAAATGAAAACTGGAGATAGCTGCTAATTTTACTTTGATTGTAGCAACAGCTGATCCCTGATGAAAAAGTTCGGTTAGAAATTCTAACACTAAGGGAATGAAGGCTGAGTATAGATCTGTTGTTAGCTTGTGCCCAGAGAGAAAATATTTTCCATTTGCTAGAGTACAATTTTCTCATAGAAGGTTTATGAGAAGACGTCAGGATATGTGTAACCGTAGGGGAAAAATCATGAAGCCTGACTAGGGATGGTAGTGCAGCAGCCACGCTGTCAAGTTCAGGGTGTGGAGACAGGGATGGAACGTGCCTGACATATGTGTCAGAAGGTCTGGTACTGGGTCCAGAGTCCATGGATCACCCAGAAGGTGAGGCCTGAGAAAGAGGAACCAAATCTGATGAGGCCAGTAAGGAGTGATGAGAATCATTTTGCTTCCCAAAGTCTTTGCCTTCTGGATCACTTTTGATATTAGCGGAAAGGGAGGAAAAGCATAAAGAAGTTCAAAGGGCCAACTGTGGACAAGTGCATCTCTCAGTGTCTCCCCTGGGGGGGGGGATAAGGGTGAAGTAGATGCTACATTTGGTTTTCATTAGGGTGGCAAACAGATCACAGCAAAGCTGTTCCCATTTGCGGAAAATCTGTTGTGTGACTTTCTGATTCAGAGACCACTCGTGAGGCATCAAGATTGCCCTACTGAGTTTGTCGTCTTTCACATTTGTTCTCCCCGAATATGCGTTGCAGCTAGAAAGTGTTGTGAAGATATCGCCCACTGCCAAACACGTAGAGCCACTCGACATAGGGGGTAGGAGCTGGTTCCCCCTTGTTTGTTTATATACCATACCACTGACATATTGTCTGAATGGACTGCTATTGTCCCTTCAGGAAGAAAGTTGTGAAGTGCTTGCAATGCTAGTAGCACTGCTCTCATCTCTAGAACACTGATATGCAAGTGAGCCTCATGTTCTTGCCATGTGCCTTGGACTGTCCTTCCTAGATAATGCCCCCCCACCCTAACTGGGAGGCATCCATGGTCACAGTAGCAATGGGTTGGCATGGAATGAATGGTCTCCCTATCGTTAGTTGACTGGACTGGATCCACCAACGAAGATCCTTTTTGCAAAATTCCATTATTAGAATGGGATGAAGCAGAGGCAGTAGCTGAAGAGACCACTGGGAAAAGAGTAGCAATTGTAGAATTCTCATATGTAGTCTAGCTAGCGGAACTAGAGTTATAGTAGAGGCCATGGTTCCTAGAAATTTGAGCACTGTCTTCGTTTTGACCTTGTTTTGGGGAAGCAGGCTGTATATTTGTCTGAGATTTTGCACTCTGAAGGAAGGTGAGCCATCATTGTGACTGTGTCTATTTCTGCGCCTATAAAAGTCACATATTGAGAGGGCGACAAGACAGACTTTTCCCAATTTATAGTAATGCCTAGCTGAGTGCAGACTCGGATGGTTGATTCCCTGGCTTGTAGAAGTAGGTGCATGGTGGTGGCAGTGAGGAGCCAGTCGCCCAGGTACGGAAACACTTGGAATCCAAGACGTCTCAAGTGAGCCATTACTACCGCTATGCATTTGGTGAACACCCTGGGGGCTGTGGTGAGACCAAAAGGCAGAGCACGAAATTGGTAATGATTGGCTCCCAGCCGGAAGTGTAAATGACTCCTTGATGCTCTGTCCATTTTTATGTGGTAGTATGCATCTTGGAGGTCTATGGAGCACATCCAATTGTCTTTCTCTAACAGAGGGAGTATAGAGTGCAGTGTTACCTTTCAGAACTTGGACTTTTTCACTGATTCGTTTAACTTGCTGAGATCCGAGATGGGCCTCCAGTCCCCTGTTCATTTTCTGGAGTAAGTTCCAAATCTTATCTGGTCTGCGGGGACCGTTTGGATGACTCTCTTTTGAAACAACTTTTGGACTTCTATAGTTGCTTGATACCTGTGATTGGGTGGAACATCTGGGATTCTCTTGATTAGATGCAGTGGAAAAGATAAGGGTATGGAGCATCCTCTGAAAATTATTCTTTGTACCCACTTGTCTTGTATGATGTTGTGCCAGGCTTCTGGGTACAAAGATAAGCGACCCCTGACTGGCTCCAGAGAAGCGCAGCCAGGCCCCACTTCAGGAACGCTAATAGGGATGTCCATGAAAGGAATCACAGCCACCCTGGTTTTCCAGACCCCCCTGCCTTTAGGACATTTACCATTATTTCTTCCTCCTCCTTGGCCGCTGGAGAAGGAATCACCTTGTGCATCTGGGAAAACTCTCTGAGATTTCTTGAATCACATTTTTCTGCCTCTCTGACCTTTAGGGTATGGTCTAGAAGGGAAGGAAAAATGTACTCCCATGGCAGAGAGAGTCTTCCCTTCCTGCTCGCATCTGGTGAGTGTGTCTTTTACCTTTGGTCCAAACAGAGAGGAACCATCAAAGGGGGCAATGGGAAATGTAGATATGAAG
Source organism: Protopterus annectens (assembly GCF_019279795.1). Lineage (NCBI taxonomy): Eukaryota > Metazoa > Chordata > Ceratodontiformes > Protopteridae > Protopterus > Protopterus annectens. The sequence goes on from NC_056745.1 coordinate 1,251,459,422, forward strand.
GGCTACACAAAGTTACATAAGTGCATCCAGGAGTGTCTCCTAAGGGAAACTCCTGAACCCACTGCCCTGCTAGCTACATCTGCTGTGTAAGATATCAGCCTTATGGAGAAGTTAATAATAGAGTTTAAGGTGGACAACTGAGCAGTAACCTTCTCAGGGACTCCTTCAGTTAAAATACCTTGGAGAGTATCTCCTAGCTCTTTCAGGAGATCTCTTTGAAGCCTAGTGAAATGGTTGAGGCAATTCAGCGATCTGAGTGTAAAAGTCACTGAAGAAAAAATACGCTTCCCGTATCTGTCCATCGTTCAACACTCTTTGTTTGGTGGGTGGACATATAAAGTTTCTGCTAGTTCCTTCTATGTGGCTGCTGCCACCAACACGGCATCTACAGGCACACCTTTGGTCAGAAAATCTTTTTCCCTAGGAGCTGAAAGAAATCTGTTCGGCCTTCTGGGGACTGGGTTCCATGGCGTCAGGAGTTTCCCACACCTTTCAACTCACCAAATCTAACAGCTCATCAAAAGGTGGAGACACCCAAGAGGCTGAAGGTTGAGACCAGAAAGTCTTCAGGTACACTGACTCCTCATCGGAAGGGGTGACATTGGACTAGCTGCCTCTCTGTTTCAGGATCTCCAGGATATCTACGAAGGAGATATCATCAGAGGACAACCTATGGGACCCTTCTGACTCCTTGTGCTCAGAGGTGATGGACTCGTCAAGGGAGTCTATGTGCTTCCTCCTGCAAGTTCTCTTCCAAGGGGGATCCTCAGAAGGGTATTCTGGGGAGGTCTCGGAAGACTGGGGGCCACCCAAGGGGGGCTGCAAGTCTCTGCTGTGAGACAGATAGTGCTGAGACAGAGGTCGGAGCTTGAGAGGGAAGAGTATCGGTACTCTTGTGTGGAGCTGAAGATCTAGACAGCACACTCATCATCTCAAAGGTGGATCTCTCCAGCTCCGAGGACACCACTGGTTTTGAGGAAGTGGAAGTAGTCCTCGGCACTGAGACAGATGTAGGATCAGAGCTCAGCCGAGCCGAAGCACTGAAAGGTAATCCGAGCGTCCCCATTGGAGCCGACTGGTGAGCTTCAGCTTCTAGACACCAGGGACAGCACTGACAGTGTCGGAGTGGAACTTGGCTCCAAGACAAACAGTTAGGGTGCTGGAACTGATGGTTCCACAACAAATGACACACATAGCTCTGGCTCCGAAGACTCGGCTCGGAGGAGGAACAGAAGCAGGTAATATGGCCTTAGATGGGTCTGGAACAGATTGGGTCAAGGCCGACAAAATTGCTAGCGCCGAAGACTTCCAAAGTCTAGGCACCACTCTCTCAACATCCTCCTCAGAAAGACTCCTGGAGGATCTGGAAGACATGGTAGGGGATCAAGATCTCTGCAAAAATGGAGCTCTAAGTGTCAGAGATACCAGTAATAAATCTCTTGACCTGTTCCAAGATATGGATTTAGCTATCGGCTCCGAAAAACTTGGGGCCAAAGCTGGATGGTCTATGTCAATAACCTTGACCAGCTCCGAAGGCAGAGGATCCGAAGCGGTAGAAGGCTTGTCAATTTTGGCAATTTTCTCTGGAGGTCCTGATTTAACAGTCGGTGTAGAAGACTGTCTTTTCACCGACTTGACCTTCTCTTTTTTAGAAGAGGGAGACCTAGAGTGAGAAGAGGAAGAGCTAGCTAAATCCTCCTCAAAGGAAGGTATAAGGAGACCTTTCAAGATGAGTTTGTTCTTCCTTTCCTGGAGAACCCGGGAACTAAAAGAGTGACAAAAGTACATGTCTACTGCAGATGTATGGCTCCCAAGCAATAAATACAAATACCATGCTGGTCAGTCAGGGACATTTTTTGTGAACATTTTATGCATTTCTTGAGACCTGGAGGTTTATGTTTCTTGGTTTCCTTAGACATGCTACTTCTTTCACAACAACAATCACAGACAATAAATGCAGAAAGATAAGAAGAGAGGACGAGGTCCTCTAACTTAAATGGGCCTAGCCCTGAACAGATGGGTAGGTGAGATAGAGAATAACAAGCAACAGATAAAGGCTGGAATAGGTCCTAATTAAAAAAACAGACCTATGCCTAAGAAAAGATTAGCAACTAGTACGCAGAAAAAATGAAAGGATACCACTAAGGAAGGCCTGCGGAAGCAAGTGCCAAAAACCAACAACAATTTGCAATAAACTTCAAAAAACACACTAGCTAACTACTACAAGTTAACAACTGTAAGCTATTAGTACTAAACTAACTATTATATTCAAAAAGAACACTGTAAATATCTGAATAAAAAAAATATTCCAACTTAGCCACAGCCAAGAAATAGAGCACTTCTGAACTCGTAGAGCGGTAAACGTGATCTGGGGATTGTTACTAGTGCATTGTGGGATGCCTACCTTGCCACGAGCCAACTTAGAGACTTCGAACTTTGTAATCGGCTGAGTCGGAGCTGAGGATCAGCTGCGAACCCGTATGTAAGAATGAAGGGTGAGACAGGACTACAGAACATGTTATTATTCCCACCCATTATATGTAACAGATGTATAGTTTTAGCTTTTGTGTTACATGCATACACTAATGTTTGGCAGGATGATATTTTATACAATTCTTTCTTGACATATCAATTTCAGCCTATGGCACATCTTACAAAACATCCTGTTTTAATGAATACCCTCAAAAGAAACACACCTCCAGAACACCCCCAAAACCTATTAACTTAATACTAACACACAAACCTGTGTACATCTTCAAATTTGACGTTTAACCCTCCTAATAGGAACAATTATCCCATACTGATGGCCACACTCATAGGCTTGAATTAACCTAAAATGAAGGTTATCTATGCTAGGACATATAATGCAGCCTTTGCTTCTACTTCCACTAAGTACTGTCTGCTTTTTGCCTATACGGTTTTCCTCTCCCAAATGAAGAAAACTTGAATATTTTCTGAAACCATCATCTCCTAGCCGCTGAAAGAAAGAAGCATTCTGTCTTTATTGCTCCTTGCCAGACTGTGCCCATAAAAACCTAAGAGCCAGATACACACTTGTGTTCCACTACACATATTGCATTGTAAACATTTATGTGCTAGAGGGAAACTCTATTCAGCATTCATTACATTTGGTGTTCTTTTATTTATTTGCTTCCCCTTAAAACTTATTATATCAAGACAAAGGCCTTAATCCAGTCATTCCCCTATCCAAAATAAGAAAAGGCATAACAGGAAAGATATGGTCTTGAGGAAGCTTGGTTATCCTATGTATGGTATCCAGAGGGCATTCTAATGAAAATCCGGTTCTGTGCAATATTCAGCTGCAATTAACTGTTTATCGAATTTCCAAGAGACAGAGAAAGTTAAATTAATTCCTTGCTTCTATGTGGGGCACTCTGGTGGCAGAGGCCAGGAGGTAGTCATCTACATAAGGGAATATTCAAATTTCCTGAAGCTTCATATGAGAAACCACAACTGAAATGCACTTGGGTGAACAACCAGTGGGCTATGGTGATACCAAATGGCAGATTTTCACACTGGTAGTAACTGGGCCTGACCTAGAAGTGCAAAAACTTCCTTGAAAGTTTGGCAATTTCGATGTGCAGACACGCATCTTGAAGGCCCAACAAGCATATCCAATCTCCTTCCCGACGGCATGGAAGGATGGACCAAAACTGCGACATTTGTTTTTCTTGGCATACTGGTTTAAGTTGGGAATATCTAGGACAGAAATGAGTTTTCTTGTTTTCTTGGGAACCAAACATGGTCTTGAATAAACTCCAGAACCTTATCTGTTTGGTGGGATCTGTTGAATGGAACTTTTGCATAGAAGGCTTGAAAGTTCTGCCTTTTCCACTGTTTCTGACATGGTAAGATGTCTGGAAATGTGGGTAAGATGGATTTTGTATACAAGAAATGGGAATTATATAGCCCCTGCATAGACCTCCCTGATCCACCTACCCTGTGTAGAAAAAGACTTGCCCTCTTGCTCACTGTTTACTTGTTTCTTTTTTCATTTGGGGCCCAAAAAGCAAGGACCCATTTAAGGTGGCATAATTGAAGGATGTCATGAAGTTTTTCCAAAGTTGCAAATCTTAAGCCAGGCACACAGGAACGTTGCAATTCCTGTCTCTTATGCTCTAGCCACTCCATCAGCTGCATTATACAACAGATGGATGGAGCAGGTAGATATGTTAAGCAGGGAGGGCACATGTGTTTATGAATATCTGTTGTCACTGATATTATTTTTTCATTGGCATTTATTTACTGGGAAAGTCTGGCCGGGCCAAAGAACCCTTTTCAGCAGACGTCTACAGAGTAAAGCTCCAGTGCAAAGTAAAACAGAATGTTTAGATACTTAAGACAAAACAGGGAAAGACAGATCAATTGCACAATACATATAAAAGTTATTATACAATGGATGATACGTATATTTACAGAATTATTACAAGTACTGGAAAACATAAGATCAATGGAGTGAAACAGATAGTTAAGAAATACAACAAACTGAAATGTGAGCATACTTATTCATATACAATAGACAAGAAAAAGCAATAGTTACAAACTATTTGCAGAAGCTATCTTTGAATATGCACAACAAAATAATGTCTGCCGGAGAAGGAGATGAAGGAAAAGTAAATTGTCTTCTTAGCATGTCTAGAGTTTGTTCAGCTAACTTGCATTGGAAATTATTTGTGTGTCAAGTCCATTAAGGCATATTTGGAAAAAATAGTATAAGATGTAGTGTACTTCTCCATTCTCTTCACAGCCCTATAATCCTTATGGGGCAGACAGACAGACAACTGAGCTCTCATCAGAGCACTCCCTCAATCACTGCCACTGCCACGATTGAGTCAGCAAGGAAGCCTTTACTCCAAAACAGTCTATCCTTAGGATGGTGTAGGATTTTTTCAGGCTTCCTTGAGATAAGCTTAGGCTCATCAAGTTCCCACCAAGCTTTTCCCATGATCAAGTCAATCATGCGGTCTATGGGGGGGAACAACTCAAGACACGACAATCAATATTTCTAAATAAAAGAGGTGCCTGTGGGAGCCAATTTTGGCAACGAGCAGGTCAATATCAACAATGGCCCTGCACCAAAAGGCATCAATCCTGTGGTCACTCTGGATCCAAAACTGGCTATGGTACTGAGAGATCAAATGCCAATGTTTTGGAAGTATTGAACACCCCCAAAAGGATCAACACTGATGCTGAGCATTCAGAGATGACCACCCAGTGCCTAGCTGCTCTCATAATGGATGGGAGTGGAGTCAACAACAATGGGGCATGGGAGTTTATGCCAAAGGGTTGAGCCCTATAGGCACCAGCGCAGACCACAAAGGTAAAGCAGTAATCTCCAATAATCCCAGTGCAGAAACTGAGCAAAGGAAAGAAACAGAAGATGTCAATACCTACTATTATTTCCGCAGACTGAGGTGGATGATGTGACACCCATCTCAATCTGATTTTTTATGAAGGCCCTTGTGAAGATGGATGTAGGCTGCCAGCCTAGCCAGATAGAATTTTGTAGATAATTGTCATTTGTAAATATTAATATAAGCCACAGGCTTGTTCTCTTAAATGGAAAAACATTGCGTTAAATGTGGAACTGCAAAAATGTAACAGTGCACTCTGCTGTAGGAAAGCTGACAAGTCAAGTATGGTGTAATTGTTTGATCACAAAACGCGGAGCTGAGATGAAGGAATTCTTGCTTTTGTTTTGAGACTAGAGTTAATTGCCAGAATTTGCATGTATAATGTTTTTTATTGCTGCAGCTTCCTGACCAGGAGCAAGATCAAAAGGGCTATTACACTCTGAGCTTTTGTTAGCCCAGGAAACAGAAAATAATAATGTAATCTGAAATGAGTCAGTGGTACTGTTTTATCAATTTAAGGAGAGAGAGACTCAGAGCATTTTGCATTTGTCTTGAGAATGTCCAACATCAACAGCACTCTGTCTATGCTCTCTATGTATAAGTTTATTTTAGAACTGTTTTCTCTCTTAGATATGGGTAGGAAATAGGAAGATTAGATTAGTTTTTTTCTGTACTGATGTCAGAACTTTTCTACTGTATTATTTTAAGTATTTCTCTGTGATCTCTGAACTCTTGACTAGCACTGTGTAGTAAGAAGTATTGTCTTGTGTATTTATTATTTATTATTACATTTTTTAAACCTTTCAACGGTGGATGTTTTGTGTAGAGATAATGTAAGCTCTAGAGTACATTGCATGCATATAGTGATACTGTCCAAGTCACTCCAATAAGCTTTGCAGTTCAGTCACACTTACCATTTAGATAATAATATTGCACAATAATAATTGGACACCCTTTAGTAAGGGCCTTTTTAGTAGCTGATATTAGTGGTTGGTGGCAGTAATTTCTACCTTGTAGCTTGGCAGAGAAGGGGGCACAGCTGGAAAATATGTGCCAACCTTCCCCAGGAGTGTCTCTGTGTGTTTGTATACAACTCATATCTCAAAGTGTGTGCATGTGTCAGCTACTTGGGCAGGGACACAAAGCACTGGTTGGACAGAGAGGGTGCTGGAGGTTTTAGCTTGACCACTAGGCTGAGACCTGTACCCTATAGCTGTGTCAGTGGGGAGTCTTATTGAGGATCTGAAGAAAAAGGGAAAAGCCAGCCCCAGACTGACTGTGATCTCTGTGTGCTCTTAAGGTAAATTGTACTTTACTGTGTGTGTATTTGTTATCCTTCCAAATGTGGACGACCCTCACTGGTGTTAGTGATGAGGATTGAGGCTCCTTGATTGCTGGGGTCAGTGCATAGGCGTCACAGCCCTCAACATGCACTCCAAATTATACTGCACGGGTGGAAGCCTGATGGACCTCAATGACCATGGTGAAGGCTAATTTCTGGGTATCTAGAGAGGTCCTTTACCAAGAAAAAGATCCCTCCACTTTTCCTCAGTGAAGTGTCCTTTATTAACACTACTTCAGCAGGCAATGGTCCCTGAGGTGAGGGCTTAGCTGGAGCCTGAGATAAGAACTTTTCAGGCGGTTCTGAATGAAGTTATTGCTATAAAGTCTACTGTGATGACTTGGATAGCTGGTTGTTTATCCTGGATAGTTTGGGAAAATAATACTGGCTCTCAGAGGTCTACTTGGCGTTTTTCTTTATTTTCTTCTTCTTGTCCCCCTCCTAGTGTTCTTCTCTTCAGTCTTCACATGGAACAAGTCCTTTCAAAACAATTTTATTTTTCTCTCTTTTACAGTTCTCTATCCAGAGGACTTGCACATCTCATGTGGTTCCTTTTTGTGATCCAGCCCCAGGCATAACACACAAGTCATCTGTGTGCTGAGGTAGGATTTGCTGGCCACAGCAGCTACACTTAAATTCCGAGGCTGTTTCTATTTAAAGCAGTAGAAGAATGCAAGATGAAGAACAACATTAACTTACCCGCTCAACTGAAAAAAATATTGAAAGTCTACATGAAGCACTATACGATATGTATAGTTTTAATGACAGGTTAAATCTATAGTCGCTAAATTGCAAAATACTAGAAAAAATACTCCAAGCCCTAAACTATAACTACATATTTTTTTTCTTTAAAAAGGCAGGCTGAAAGGTCTAAGATGGGAGAGGGGACAAAGAAATGGTAAACTACATGGTCTAAAGACCCCCATCCCCCCCAAAAAAATGTTGGAAAAATCTTTTTAATATACAACAATTTAGAATGGTTAGCTAGAAAAAAAACAATCCCTGACTGAAAATGAGAATCACAAACATGCCTGACAGGGATGGTGACAGATGAGATATGGGATAAACAGACAGCAGCACTGTACTATGGGAGTAGCTTAAGTTGTAAGCGAAAGTTGTATAAAAAAGTTATGTACTCACCATAAAGTTCCATCTATGTTGGCCATTTTCATTCCTCCTCAACTGATGGGTTCAGATCTGAGAGTTGGCTCAACTTGCCCTCTACTGCCAGATCCTCAGATCCAAAACTCACAGACTCCTCCCTTTACACATAATGCCCCACTAACCTAACATACCTCAGATTCAGTTTACTGCCCCAAGATATATGAAATTAATAAAGATAGAATGAGAAAAAGGAGCTGCAGCTCAAACAAGGAACAAGGGTTCCCGAAAGAACTCTTATGTCTTTCCAGAAGCAAGGGAAGGGGGCAGGTGGGTGGGAGGTTGAGGAAGGATGAAAATGGACAACACAGATGGAGTATTATGATGAGTATATCATTTTTTAATCTGATGCTGTCTTTTTTATTCATTCCTCAAAAGATGGGACAGAGTCCCCTGCTATTCAAACCTTAGGTGACCCTCATAGAAGGATATTCTGGAGTACTGTGGAGCCAAGGGCAGCTCTGTTCCTGGAAACCAAATCCAACTTGTAATGAGCAATAAAGGTGCAAGAATTAGACCAAGTCTCAGCTGCACAAATGTCATCTATGAAAGCCCCTGACCGAAAGGCTGAAGCAGCATAGACTTCGTGGAATGAGCTCTAGGAGGCTTAGACAAGGATAATCCTCTTTTACAACTGACAAAGGAGATACAATCGGTTAACCATTTTGCCACTGTAACTTTGGAAACTGGCTTGTCTAATGTATTCGGACAGAAGGAACCAAACAACTGGCCACTTTTCATGAAATCTTTGGTTCTATGGATGTTAAAGCAAAGCTGTCTATGCTCGTCCAAATGATTCAACATGTACTCTCCCTTATTTGAAAAGTTTAAAAAGAAAATTGGGAGGTTAATGACCTGGTTAATGTTGCACTCAAAAGCTACCTTAGTCAAAAAAGATGGGTTGGTCCACAAGGACATTCTGTCTTTGTGGAAAACTAGGTACAGAGATTTGGAAGATAGAGCCTGGAGTTCAGATACTCGTCTAACTGATGTTATAGCGATCAGAAAAATGTTTTTCCAAGACAGAAATTTTTGATCTGACCTGGCTGAAGGCTCACAGTGAGTTTGGTTCAGGGTATGAAGAAAAATAGTTAAATCCCAAGGAGGAGAATAAGAAGTTATGTACCTACCATAACGTTCCATGTTAGTTGTCTTCTTCTCGCCTTCTTTCTTGCTGGATGAGTTCGGAGCCGATCCTCGGCTCCGACATGGCCAATACTAAAGCTTGAGAGCTAATTCCACCGGCTCGAGGCTCCCCCATATCCCACAGTGCTAGGCAGTAACTCCTCAGATCTCGTTTGAAAGCTAGGCCAAGCAAGAAAAAGCTCCATAACATGGAGCAGGGTAACCCACCTCTATAGGGGCTGCTGTGAGGTGACTTAAACCTAACAGAGGAAATATAGAGGTGGTAAAGCGTGGGAGAAAAGGATTAGAAGGTCACAAAACAATCTCCTCTAGGTCTGTCCAGGCTAGGGGGAAAGAGGGTGGGACACAAGAAAGAAGGCGAGAAGAAGACAACTAACATGGAACGTTATGGTAGGTACATAACTTCTTAATGTTAAGTTGTCTATCTCGCCTTCATTCTTGCTGGATGGGACAACATCCCTAGCACCTTGTCCCGGGTGGACTATCGGAACAGACTCTTGAGAACAGTGGAACCAAAGTTGGCACGGTCTCTGGAGGCTATGTCCAACTTGTAATGAGAAATTAAGGTATGAGGTGAAGCCCAGGTAGCTGCTGAGCAAATAGAATCAATAGGAAGCCTATCCTGAAAGGCTATGGATGTGGCTAAGGCCCTCGTAGAGTGAGCTCTAGGCTGCGAGGGCAATTGTTGGTGTCTGATCTCATAAATAAAGGTAATCGTAGAAGTAAGCCATCTCGAAAGTGATACTTTAGAGACTGGAAGACCCATCTTGCCTTCCGCATATGAAACAAACAGTTGGTCTGTTTTTCTAAACTGTTTAGTCCTGTCTAAATAATACCTTAGTTGGCGATGAACATCTAAAGAGTGCAATTTCTGTTCTGACCTGTTGCCATAATTGGGGAAAAAAACTGGTAGATCAATAGTTTGATTCAGATTTGCTTGAGAGGCCACTTTGGGCAAAAAGGATGGATTGGTACACAAGGATACTCTATCTTTGTGAAAAATTAGATACGGGGGACGACAGCATGAAGCATGGAGTTCTAAAACCCTTCTAGCCGAAGTGATGGCTATTAGAAAAAGCGTTTTCCAAGACAACAACTTCATAGAACATGAAGCCGCAGGTTCAAATGGGGGTAGAATCAATGATGCTAAAACCAAGTTAAGATCCCATGGAGGAGGTGGATCCTTGATAGGGGGCTTAAGAAGAAAGACTCCTTTCAAAAATGCTTTACAGAGTTTGTGGGACATAATAGTAGACTCTGACACTCCCACATGAAAATTAGATATAGCCGCCAAATGAACCCTGATAGTAGAAGGAGAAGAGCCTGCTTGGAAAAGCTCAGCTAGAAAATCAAGAATGGACTGAATAGGTGCAGTAAAGGGGTCTATTTCCCTGGACACTGCCCATAAAGAGAAACGTTTCCATTTGCTGCTAAAAATCTTCTGGGTAGAAGACTTATGAGAAGCTATCAAAATATCTCTAACTGAGTGAGATATTAAGGGAAGCCTGGATAAGGTTGGAATTGGAGGAACCACGCTGTGAGGTTCAAAGAAGAAAGGGATTGGTGCAGTTGACCCGATTGATGGATCAAGAGATCTGGAACTGGGTCCAGATGCCATGGTTGCGCCAAAAGGTAACGATGAAGAAAAGGAAACCAAACTTGTCGAGGCCAATAAGGGGCAATGAGGATCATTAAGGCCTTCAGAGCGATGGCTTTCCGAATCAGCTGAGGTATCAGTGGAAAGGGGGGAAAGGCATACAGAAGTCCCGGAGACCAATCGTGAGCTAGAGCGTCTCTGATGGGATGATCTGGTAGGGGAAAGAGGGTGAAGAAATCGGAACACTTGCTGTTTTGGGGAGTGGCAAAAAGATTGCAGCAAGGTTGGCCCCAAGTTCGAAAAACTTCTTCCAACACTGATTTCTTGACAGACCACTCGTGAGGCATGAGGATTGCTCTGCTCAATCTGTCTGCTATCACATTGGACTTGCCAGGAATGTGCGTTGCTATCAGGAAGCGCTGAGAAGAGATCGCCCATTGCCATAGTCTGAGTGCTTCTCGACATAAGGGGTAAGATTTGGTCCCACCTTGCTTGTTGATGTACCACACTACAGACATATTGTCCGTCTGAATTGCTATAGTTCCCTTGGGAAGAGAGTCTTGAAGGGCTTGCAACGCTAAAAGCACTGCTCTCATCTCTAGAAAATTTATGTGCAAGTGGCACTCGATCGGCTGCCACGTGCCCTGGACTGTCCTGTCCTGGTAATGCCCCCCCACCCGATCAGGGAGGCATCCGTTGTCAGAGTAGCAGCTGGGGGTGGGGAATGAAGGGTCTCCCTAGAAGAAGTTGGGGAGATGAGACCCACCACAGAAGATGATTCCTGCATGACTGAATTATGCTGATAGTGTGGGACATTGGCAGAAGTTGAAAAGACCACTGAGTGAAAAGCATCCACTGAAGAATCCTCATGTGAAAGCGGGCTAAGGGGAGGAGAGGAATAGCCGCTGCCATAATCCCTAGGACTTTCAACACCAGTCTGACCTTGACCTTGTTTTGTCGTAAGAGAAGAGAAACCTGCTTGTGAATGTCTGCTACTCTTTGTTCTGTGAGTCTGGCTGACAGACTGACTGTGTCTAATCTTGCGCCTATAAAGGTAATAGACTGACAAGGCGACAAGACAGACTTTTCGTAATTTACAGAGATGCCTAGAGTCTGACAGGTTCGTAGAGTGTAGTCTCTGGCTAAGAGAAGTAGATGCCTGGTGGTGGCAGTCAGGAGCCAGTCGTCTAAGTACGGAAACACCTGGAATCCCTGGCCCCTCAAATGAGCGGCGACCACTGACATGCATTTGGTGAACACTCGGGGGGCTGTAGTGAGACCAAAGGGCAGGGCCCTGAACTGAAAATGACTGGCCCCTAACCTGAAGCGGAGAAATCTCCTGGATCGTCTGTTCATTTTGATGTGATAGTACGTATCCTGGAGATCTATGGAGCACATCCAGTTGTCCTGACCCAGAAAGGGCAGGATGGACTGCAGCGTGACCATCCGAAATTTTGTTTTCTTGACAAACTTGTTCAAGTTGCTGAGATCCAAAATGGGTCTCCAGTCCCCTGTCTTCTTTGGAACCAAAAAGAATTTGGAGTAGATTCCGGATCCTTGTTGGTCTGCTGGAACTGGTTGAATGGCTCTTTTTGCTAGCAGCTTTGAAATTTCTAGTGCTGCTTGCTCCCTTTGACTGGGTGGAACGTCTGAAGGGATTTTCCGGATTGTTTTGGGATGCGAATGAAAGGAATTTTGTAGCCTCCGGATATGATAGACTGTACCCACTTGTCTTGAGTAAGGGAAAGCCAAGCTTTTGGGTACAGAGATAATCTTCCCCCGACTGCCTCCGAAGGTGGACAGTCGGGCAACCCCTCAGGGGTGCTGAAAGGGTTTGTCAGAGAAGGTTTCTCGACTACCCTGATTCTGCGGGCCCCCTCTGCCTCTAGGATGGCGTCTATTATTATTGTTCCCCCCTCTGCCTCTAGAGGGGAAATGACTCTGTGCGTCTGGTAAGACTCCCTGTGGTTGTTTGCGGAACCACATCTTCCCCCCTTCTGACCTTTGGGGTAAGGCCTAGAAGGGGTAGAAAAACGGACTCCGACGGCAGAAACAGTCTTACCTTCTACCTCGCACCTTGTCAAAGTATCCTTCACTTGTGGACCAAAGAGAGATGATCCGTCAAAAGGGGAGTTAGTGAAGGACGCCTTGAAAGGGTCTGCAAAGCTACATAGCCGCATCCAGGCATGGCAGCGTAAAGCCACCCCTGTACCTGTGGCTCTGCTCACTTCATCAGCCACGTACAAAATCAGGCGCATGGAGGAGTTAACTACTGAATTAAGGGTAGCCAGCTGGGAGTTCATCCTATCCTGAAAACCCACAGCTGATGGGTCCTTCAACACTTCACTCATATCCTTGAGCAAGTCCCTCTGGAGACAAGTGAAATGACACAGGTAATTCAGCGAACGCATGGAAAAGGTCGCTGATGAAAACATCCGCTTACCGTACCTGTCCATGGTCCTAGACTCCTTATTAGGAGGATGAACAGGTACCGAAGGATCTGCTAGTTCCTTCTTGGTGGCTGCAGCCACCACCATGGCATCCACAGAGACACCTTTGGACAAAAACTCCTTGTCTTTGGGGGCAGTGATAAATTTGGCCGGCCTCCTGGGGGTGAGTTCCACCGAGTCAGGAGCCGTCCAAGCCTTCCTCGCCACCACTTCCATGAGTGGGTCAAAGGGAGGGGACACCCAGGAGGTGGAAGGTCGAGAACCAAACACCTCAAGGTACACTGATTCGTCCTCTGAAGGGTTAAGGGCTGGCCAATTCCCCCTCTGTTTCTGGATTTCTAGTATGTCTGCAAAGGAGACATCTTCAGAGGGGGAACGAGGGGAACCCTCAGAATCTTCCAAATCAGTGTCAGAGGTGACAGACTCAGGGGAGTCAATGTGCTTCCTCTTGCACTGTCTCTTCCTAGGGGGTTCTTCTGCAAGACCAGGAGAGGCCTCGGAAGAGGAGGAAATTCCCACTGGGGATACTTGAGGCGCAGATTCTCTACGGTCCGAAGCAAGGGGGTGAGAAGAAATCACCGCAGGCACTGTAGAGGGAGGAGCTGATGGAGCCGACTGTGGAGTAGAACCAGGTTCTAACACGCTCCACATGACCTCAAAGGTACCCCTATCAGGCAGGGCCAGAGGTCTCCGCTCCGAAGAGCCGAAAACCTCCCCCGGCACTGACAAGGATGGCTCCGAAGCCGATGTCGGAGCCGAACTAACCAGCGCCGAAGCACCGAGAGGGAGAGCGGGGTCGGACAAGGGTCCGATGCCACTCGCCCCCTCGGAGCCGACGAGGGAAGTCCGGCGCCGAGATCCCTCCAAGGAGGAGATCAGAGCAGACGACGGTGCCGAAAGGAAAGGTATCGGTTCCGACGCTCCCACAGTCTCGGCTCCGAGCAGCACCGGCTCCAAACTCAATAGAGTCGGAGGAGGAATGTCTAATGGAACAGGGGTAGCCATCGACTGCTGAGTCGGGCTGTGTAACGTCTGGGCCAGTGCCTCGGACTTAAGAAGTCTACTCACCACCCTCTGCAAATCATGGTCCGAAAGTCTGGAGGACCTAGAAGAGTGTGACCTATGGCTCCGTTCAGACAAGAGCGGTGAGGCTGGAGCGGAATGAACGGAGCTGATAGGAGGAGACCTGGACCTCTTTCTAGTAGTCAGTTCCGACAAGAGTATCGGAACCAACTTCGACTTATCTGTCTCGGCTCCAGCCGGAGCCGAGGACACAGTGTGTGTGGTTGGTCTAGAATCATCGGCTCCGGCCAGAGCCGATGGTTGAACCATATGAATGGTCTTTGAACCTCCGGAGGACGTCTCGGACACTGGAGCCGACTGCCTGGAGGACTTAGAAGGTTTCCCCGACATAGACTGTGTCGGGGGGCCCTCAGGCTTCAATAAGCCTCTTAAGATTAATTTATTTTTACGTTCCTGCAGGACTCTAGGGCTGAAACCGTGACAGACAGCACAAGAGTCCTGCAGGTGTAAAGGTCCCAGGCAATACACACAAGAAGTGTGACCGTCTGTCAGAGACATCTTCTGACAGCATGAGTCACACTTCTTAAAGCCTGAGACCTTCGATTCTTTAGACATATCTAAAAATATAAAAGTAGTGCAATCACTCACACAAACACACAGATTACACTAAATTTTAAATTAAAGTTAACTAAAATTAACAAAAATTCCCTAGCAAACACACTCACTCCAACTACTAGGAGGGGTGGGAAGGGGCCTAAGGCCTAAGGGAAGAACCCTTGGAAAATTTTTTTAGAAAGGGGAAGGAATTTGTAAGGGAGTGGTAAAAGACTAAGTAATTAACTAAATACTACCGAAAAACTAACTTAAAGGGGGTCTAAGTTTAGTAAAACTTTTATAAAATTAACTAACCTGCAGAGCCGGTTGGAAAAGCACCTCGTCAGCTAAGCGGCAAACGAGATCTGGGGAGTTACTGCCTAGCATTGTGGGATATGGGGGAGCCTCGAGCCGGTGGAATTAGCTCTCGAGCTTTAGTATTGGCCGAGTCGGAGCCGAGGATCGGCTCCGAACCCATCCAGCAAGAATGAAGGCGAGATAGACAACTTTACATTGATTATTTAATGGAAATCTAGGTAAAAAGGCTCGTTTGAGAAAGGCTCTATATAATTTAGAAGAAGCTAAAATTGAGTTATTTTCGGCTAGGTGGAAGTTTGAAATGGCAGCCAACTGGAGTCTAATAGTAGAAAAGCTAGTCCTTCATTGAAAACTGAAGCTAAGATTTCAAGTACAGCCAGAACAGGTCCAAATCTCTGCAAAGGATCCAGGTTACAAATTTCTTCCATTTACTTTTGTAAATCCTTCTAGCAGAAGCTTTTTGAGAAGATAGCAAAATATGACAAACCAGAGTGGAGATCTTGGGCTGTCTAGCGATCAATGAAATTGAAGAAACCATGCAGTCAATTTGAGTTCTTTTAGGTCTGGATGAGTCATTCCTGTCAGGGGAGGCAGGAGGGTCTGGAGTTGGATCCAGTATCCAGGTTGACACAGAAAGTGAGGCCAGAGGAAAGGGAACCAAATCTGACGAGGCCAAAAGGGGGAAATGAGGATAACTGTGCTCTTTAGAAAGAAATGTTTTCTGCAGAAATCTGGGGATGAAAGGTAATGGTAGATAAGCATAAAGAAACCGGAGGGCTAATCGTAGACTTGATCATCTCTCAGTAACTCTCCCATTGGAGGGATCAGGGCAAAGAACATGCTGCATATTGTTGAGGAGAGACACGAAAAGGTTGCAGAATGACTGGCCCCATTGATGGAAAATTCTCTCTACTACTTTGACATTGAGAGACCACTTGTGTTGCATCAGAATTGACCTGCTTAGTTTGTCTGCAATCACAATGGTTTTCCCTGGAATGTATGTGGCTATTAGAAAGCAAAAGTAAGAGACTGCCCATTGCCACATTCTCACTGTTTCTCGACAAAGTGGATTAGACCTGGTCCCTCCCTGTTTGTTGATGTACCAGACCACTGACATGCTGTCTTTCTGAATAGCAAGTGTCCTGGATGGGCCTGCAATGTTGGAACTGTTATTTCCAGGACACTGATGTGCTTCTTGGCCTCTTCGGGGGACCACGTACCTTGGACTATCTTTCCCAAGTAGTGCCCCACCCCAGCTGAGAGGCATATGTGGTCACTGTGACAGTGGGCAGGGGGAGAACAAATGGATGGCCTTTGGAAAATTAGTTCAAATGACTCTAACAAGGAAGATACCTTTCATTATTCATTTATTTCACATTTGTTTATCAGGAAAGTTAGACTGGGACAGAACATGACCATTTTCAGTGGAGGCCAGGGGAAAAAAGATCCAAAATCACAATCTTTCAAAAATCAAGAACAGATATTTCAAACAACAAACTATCATGTTACACTTCAAAACAGAAGAGTGAAAAATTTTTGTAATGAGAAAAAAAAAAGAAGTTATGTACTTACCATAACGTTCCATGTTGAGTTGTTTATCTCACCTTTATTCTCACTGATGGGTTCAGAGCCGATCCTCGGCTCCGACACGGCCAATAGCAAAGCTCAAGGTTTGCCATTAGCTCGAGACCAAGCCCCTTATCCCACAATGCACTGCTGGAATTACCTCAGATCTTGTTTGCTGCGAGTAACAGTATATACACATATACATACATATATATATATATATATATATATATATATATACACATCTATATATATATATATATATATATATATATATACACACACACATACATCTATATATATATATATATATATATATATATATATATATATATATATATATATATATACACATACATATATGTATATATATATATATATATATATATATACAAACCTATACATACCCTTTTATGTATTTCTAGCAAGAACACTTCCCAAAGGGGAAGAAGAAATATTGAATAACCAGGATGGTACTAGCCTCTAAGTCAACAGTCAGCCAGGAGGGGGAAGGAGGGAGGGACGTGAGAATAAAGGTGAGATAAACAACTTACATGGAACGTTATGGTAAGAACATAACTTCTTTATATGAAGTTGTTAAATCTCGCCATTTATTCTCACTGATGGGTAGCGTCCCTAGCACCCTCAATCCTGGGTAGCTCATGGGAGTATGTTCTTCAGTACCGTAGAACCAAAGGAAGACCTGTCCCTTGAAGCCTTATCTACTTTGCAATGCGTGATAAAGGTATGAGGCTTAGACCAAGTGGATGGAGTGCAAATATTGTCAAGGGGCAATTTAGCTTGAAAAGCAGAAGACGTAGAGATGGCTCTGGTAGAATGAGCCTTAGGTTTGTGTGTTAATGGCATGCTCGCATTTTCATAAACAAAGGACATACAATCGGATAACCATTTAGATAAGGTTGTTTTAGCTACTGGATTGTCTTTTCTTGCTTCAGAGAAGGATACAAAAAGTTGGTCTGATTTTCTAATTTCCTTAGTTCTGTCAAGATAAAATCTGAGCTGTCTGTGAACATCAAGTTTGTGCAGCATGTATTCCAATTTGCTAGAGTGGTTGGGAAAAAAGACTGGCAGCTCAATGACCTGATTGATATTTGACTCAGAACAGACTTTAGGTAAAAATGAGGGGTTTGTTCTGAGAGATACTCTATCAGCATGGAAAATCATGTAGGGTGGTCTGATAGATAATGCTTGAAGTTCTGACACTCTGGGGGCAGAAGTAATGGCCACAAGAAATATTGTTTTCCAGAATAAAAATTTGAGATCACAAGAAGATGCTGGTTTAAAAGGAGGAAGAATAATTTGAGACAGCATAAGGTTTAAATTCCAGGGAAAATAGGGAATTTTGATCGGAGGTCTCATATGAAGAACGCCTTTAAGAAAAGTCTTAGAAAATGAATGGCCCATAACATTTGAGCCACCAAACCCAAGGTCAAAATTTGGGATGGCAGTTAACTGAACTTGAACTGTAGCAGCTGCTGCCCCTTCCTTAAAAATTTTTGTCAAAAATTCTAAAATAGAAGATAGCAGAACTTGGAAGGGGTCAATGTTCTGCATGTTGTCCCAAACTGAGAACCTTTTCCATTTACTGTCATATAATTTCCTGCTAGATGGCTTGTGTGAAGACAAGAGAATTTGTCTTGTATCTTCTGAAATTGAATGAAGCCTGGTAATTAGGGGAAGTGGATTAGCCAAGCAGTCAGTTTCAGAGACTGCAGTGAAGGATGAAGGTCCCCTGACGGGTGCGTCAGAAGGTCCGGAACAGGGTCCAGGATCCATGGATCTTCCAACAGATGATGGTGGAGAAACAGAAACCAAATCTGTCGAGGCCAGTAGGGGGCTCGGGGCTATGAGTATAACAGTCCTTCCCAGCGATTTTGCTTTCTGTAAAAATCTGGGTATTAATGGGAAGGGTGGAAATACATAAAGGAGACCCAGGGGCCAATCATGTAAAGGTGCATCTCTCGGGGAATGACCGGGAGGTGGTATTAGGGCAAAGTAGCTTCTGCATTTTGAATTGATGTGGCTGGCAAAAAGGTTGCAGCAAGGCTGGCCCCATTTGCGGAAAATCAACTCCGCAACCTGTTGTTTGAGAGACCACTCGTGAGGGAGCAACATCACCCTGCTTAGCTTGTCTGCTATCACGTTGGATTTCCCTGGGATGTGCGTTGCTAACAGAAAACGCTGGGATGACACAGCCCATTGCCAGACGCTGAGGATTTCTCGACAAAAGGGGTAAGACTTGGTTCCGCCTTGCTTGTTCAAGTACCAGACCACTGACATGTCCATCTGAATTGCAATAGTTCCTAGAGGGAGAGAGTCCTGAAAGTACTGCAACACCAGAAGCACTGCTCTCAACTCTAGAACACTGATGTGCAGATGTGATTCTTGATCTGTCCATGTGCCTTGGGCAGTCATTGCCTGAAAATGCCCCCCCACCCTATCAGGGAAGCGTCCGTGGTCACAGTGGCTACTGGAGGGGAAGAACAAAGGGTCTTCCGATTGTGACATGAAGAGACGTCAACCACCACCAAAGGTCTCTCCTGCAAGAACCTGTGATGAGAATCAAGTGGTGCATCGGTAGTTTCTGGTAAGACCACTGAGCGAAAAGGAGCCATTGAAGAATTCACATATGCATCCCTGCGAGTGGTATAGCCAGGATTGCTGCCATCAAACCTAGCACCTTCAATACCTCTGCTGCTGTAGCTTTATTCTTTTACACCAGTGAGATGACGTTTTGGTGGAGAAGAGAGACTCTTTTGATAGGGAGACAGAGTGGTGGTTGAGGTATCCAACTCTGCTCCTATAAAAACAGTATGCTGCGATGGCGATAAGGCAGACTTTTCGAAGTTGACTGTAATGCCTAACTAGTGTCAGAGTGTATTGTGTTGCCCGAGTCAATTGATGCTTGGTGGCAGCGGTGAGGAGCCAATCGTCTAGGTATGGAAACACCTGGAATCCTAGACGTCTCAAGTGAGCCGTGACCACTGTCATGCATTTGGTGAACACTCTGGGGGCTGTAGTGAGACCAAAGGTCAGGGCTCAAAACTGGTAATGATTGGCTCCCAGCCGAAAGGGCAGATGATCTCTGGAGCGTCTGTTCATCTTTATGTGATAGTATGCGTCCTTGAAATCTATGGAGCACATCCAATCACCTTTCCCTAGGAAGGGAAGAATGGACTGAAGCATAACCATTCTGAACTTCTCTTTCTTTATGAACTGGTTGAGTCTGCCGAGGTCCAAGATCGGTCTCCAGTCCCCTGTTTTCTTTGGTACCAAAAAGAATCTTGAGTAAGTTCCAAATCCAACTTGGTCTGCTGGGACTGGTTGGATGACTCTTTTTTCTAGCAATCTGTGGACCTCTACGATTGCTTGTTCCCTGAGACTGGGTGGAACATCTAGGATTCTCTTTACAGGAATGGGAGGGGAAGAGAACGGTATGAAATATCCTCTGGAAATGATGCTTTGTACCCAAGAATCTGATGTTATATTTAGCCTAGCTTCTGGGTACAAAGACAAGCGACCCCCGACTGCCTCCAGAGCCGAACAGTCAGGCCCCCTTTCAGGGACGCTGGTAGGGCTGACCAGAGAACTGACCTCTGTCACCCTGTTGCTGCAGACCCCCTCTGCCGCGGGGGTGGCACCTTCAGTTATAACCCCCTCCTCTGCCTCTAGAGGGGGTTTCTCCACGTGTGTCCTGAAAGGCTCCCTGTGCTCTCCGGAACCACATTTTCCCACCCCTAGGGCCCTTGGGGTAGGGCCAAGTAAGGGTCGAAAAACAGACTCCAATGGCAGATAAGGTCTTGCCTTCCTGCTCACACCTGGTTAAAGTTTCCTTTACTTTGGGCCAAAACAGTGATGAGCCATCGAATGGGGTATTAATAAAGGAAGACTTAAAGGGTTCCGCAAAGATGCATCCAGGCTTGTCTTCGAAGAGCAATACCCGAACTAGCGGCTCTACTCGAACCATCAGCTGCAAAGGATATGAGATGCATGGACGAGTTTACCACTGAGTTTAGGGTAGCAAGCTGGGCGTTGACTTTGTCGGCCACCCCTGCAGCTACCGTACCCTGGAGAGTATCGCCTAGCTCTTTCAGGAGATCTCTATGTAGTCTCGTAAAGTGGGTTAAGTAGCTCAGTGAACACAGAGAAAAAGTCGCTGAACTAAACATGCGCTTCCCATATCTATCCATGACCTAGAATCTCTGTTAGGGGGATGGATAGAGGTGGATGTCTCAGATACTTCCTTTTTGGTGGCTGCAGCTACCACCATGGCATCAACAGGCACTCCCTTTGTCAAAAATGGCTTGTCCACTGGGGCAAACATGAATTTATTGGGCTTACGAGGAAAAGATTCTATGGCCTCCAGTGACTCCCACGCCTTACGAGAAATCAGTTCCATGAGCTCGTCATAAGGCGGAGACACCCAAGAAGTGGAAGGTTGAGACCCAAAAACCTTCAAGAGCACAGACTCATCCACAGTAGGGGTCTTGGACTGCCAATCGCACCTCTGACTAAGTATCTCTGCAAAGGAGATATCCTCAGAGGGGGATCGAGGGGACCCTTCTGACTCATCTAAGTCCATGTCAGATGTCAAAGACTCCTGTGGGGAGTCTAAGTGCCTCCTCTTGCACAGTCTCTTCCTGGGCACCTCCTCAGTGGGGGGATCTGGGGATGTCTCAGAAGAGTAGGGGACGCCCTGTGGGGGTACGTGAGGCTCAGGGTCTCTACCCTTAGAGGGACTGGTAGATGAAGAAGCAGACACAGGAGCTTGAGGGGAGAGGGAAGGCTGAACCAATGCTGACGTTGTCTTTGGAGACAAAACTCTTCTCATAGCATCGAAGGCACCATGGCTCCGATGAGGAGTGGATGGACCAGAGAGTACCGTCCGATCCTCCCGCACCAAAACTCTGGGCTCCGAGTCCGAGGTAGGAGCTGAGCTCATCTGAGCCGAAGCCCCGAGAGGAAGAGTTGGCACCGACAAATCGGTTTGACTATCCTCCCCAGACCCGACAGGGGAGCGTCCGCTCCTAGAGTCCTTGGTCGGCGCCAAGGACATCCGAGTAGATGGAGCCGATAACACCAGTGCGGGTATCAGCTCCAAGGGTTTGGCAAACATCTGTTCAGTTTCCTTCGGCTCCGAGAGTCCAGTACGGCTCGGAGGAGAAGTAGACAAATCCGGTTCCATGATCTTCGGCACTGACGAGCGGGTCGGGGCCGACAACAATTTGGCAAGTCCTGGTGCCTGTAAAAGCTATTGCACGAGCCGATCCATGTCCAAATCTGAAAAGTTGACTGAGGACTTAGCTGAATGCACCAAAGGTGCTGATTGGAGCAGAGGGGAAGAAGGAACTTCAGAAACCGGCTCCAAAACCGAGAGCTGGCTCCGAATCAAAGGTACACTCGGTTCCGAGGTCTGTGGAACCGATGAACCTCCTTCTGAAATTTTTGCCTTTTTTGTCACTTTGTCTGAAGATCTGGATTTTGAGGATTTGGAGGACGAGCTAGTACCCTCATGGCTACTCAAAACCTCAGAAAAAGATTGCTGTAGCAATCCCCTGTCTATTAGCTTCCTCCTTCTCTCCAAGAGAACTCCTGAAGAAAAAGAATGGCAAATGTTGCAAGTGTCTTGGAGGTGTTTAGCCCCCAAACAGTAGACACATTGAATGTGTCCGTCAGTGACGGACATTTTCTGCATTTTTTAAATCCCGATTTAGGATGGGATTTCTCCTTTTCATCTGATTTAGGATGGGATTTCTCCTTTTCATCCGACATAGTTGATAAACAGTAAACTGAAAAGAGTAAGACAGAAAGTCCTTACTCACTTGTAAAGATCCACACACTACTAAGCCCAAACCGGGCACTAACTATAACAATATAATTACAGATTACAAATATAGGGCTAAGAGGCCCACAGAGAAGAACGCTGACTATTAGAAAGACTAATAAGAGTAAATAGGGCTAAAGGCCCACACAAACCAAGAAGTCAACAGGGCACTAACTATTTAAACTGTTTAAAACTACCTAAAATAGAAGATGTTATGTGATCCTATCTCGCCTACATTCTGACTGATGGGTTCGGAGCCGATCCCTCGGCTCCGACTCGGCACGCTTATGCCAAAGAGTGAAGTCTCTTATTGGCTGAGCTTACTATATCCCAGGATGCACCACTACCAGTCCCCCAGATCTCGTTTGCCGCTAACAAGCAAAGACGTGGTCTCGAGCTTGGCTGAGCTAAGTAGGGTTTTTTCTCTTACTTTCCTGTCAGGAATTCCTTTAAAATTCAACAAAAAGCTGTTTTAACAACTATATCGTATTTTTGTGTATGATTGAAGTGTTTTCTGTGGAAAAACTTTGTGTAGTGATTGCGTTTGTCTGACTGGAGGTTACTTTTGGGTTGAAGGGCCTTCCCTTGTCAGCCGTTGTCTGTCAAGTTCCTTTTTATTTTAAAGGTGCTTCTATTCCTTGGTCATACCTTTCTATTTGTGACAGTTCTTGATTCAAAGAAAAGAATTTCTCTGTGAAAGTTAGTGTGTCTTGTTTTTTTACTGGTTATACACTGATTTGGTTGCCATTATGTCACAGGCTCCTAGGCCTTCAGGGTTTAAAAAGTGCACTAAGTGCAGTTTTAAAATGTCGATCACAGATGATCACTCTCTGTGTGTGTACTGTTTGGGCGCCAAACATTTGCAGGAGTCCTGTAGCGTCTGTCACGCTTTTTCCTCGAGGGTCCTCCAAGAGAGGAAAAATAAACTTATTCTAAAAGGCCTTATTAAACCATCATTTGAAGAGGCATTAGCTTCCTCTCCTTCTCCTGCTAAAAGAAAGGGCGGCTCCGACCAGTCCGTCGGAACCAACCGCCAAAAACATAGGCAGGCTTCTCCTTCGCTCCACGGACTTGGAGCCGAGGGCGAACGGTCTGCCTTGATGCCTCCAGCCTCGACTCCTCTGGGTTCGAGCCGTCTGGGGCATCGAGGCGGGTCATCTTCATCGGCTCCACTGATCTCGGAGCCGATGAAGGTTGTCCGCTCAGACACTCCCTCCTCGGCGCCGAAGCCCTCTTCGGCACCGATGGAAATTGGTTTGGACATTCCTTCGGCGCCGATAATTGTAGAGTCGATTCGGAGCCGGTCCCCCTAGTCCCTTGGAGCCGTTGGAGAGGCCTACTCGGACCCATTCGGTCTCTTCCAGGTCATCAAGGATGTCAGATTCGGACATAGACAGGGTGCTCCAAAGACTGTTCCCATCCCCAGTCTTTCAGAAATTTGTTTCGGCTCCGACCCAATTGGCTTCGGAGCCGATAGCCCACTCCATTGCCATTCCTCCTCCGACCGCTTCGGCTCCGTTGGAGCAGGTGCTGATGGAGCCAGTGGAGATCCTAGGGTCGGCTCTGACCCTTACTCCAACCCCGGCCTTCGGGTCCGAATTTAGCACACAGACTTCTTCGGCCGGACCCGGGGGTGACGTTTTGGGACCAATGCTGTCGGTTCCGAGCCTCCCTCTCGGTGCTTCGGCCGCGGGACTTCCGTCTGCTATCATGGCTCCGGGGACCGGACCCTCCCAGGATTCTGGGGGTCCGGCTTTCAGAGTTATGAGGAGTGCCTTGGCCAAGTCTTCTTCGGCCATCTCTACGGCTTTACCAGCACCTTCCCTGGGCATGGAGTCTGGGTCTTTGGCAGTTCCCCTGTCTCTAGGCAGCGGAGCCCCGGGGCCTGAGGTTACCCCCACTGGGGGTTCCCCTCCTCCTGAGGGTCTTTGAGTTGTCTTGGAGGAGCCCCAAGGAAGAGATCGTGCAAGAGGAAGCACGTGGACTCCCCGATGAGTCTCTTACATCGGACACTGATCTTGATGATGCGGAGGGGTCCCTAAGTCGCCCTCGGATGATGTCTCATTTGCAGACATTCTAGAGATCCTTAAGCAACGAGGCGGCTGGAATTCCAAACCCTCCGCTGATGAGTCGGTGTTCCTCAAGGCCTTCGGGGCTCAGCCCTCTGTCTCCTGGGTGTCTCCGCCCTTCGAGCTCCTGGATTTGGTTTGTCAAAGGGCGTGGGAACATCCAGATACTGTGGAACCAGTGCCTTCTCGCCCTAACAAATTTTTGTCTGCCCCACCCGAGAAGGAGTTCTTAACGAAGGCGTGGCTGTAGATGCCATGGTGGTGGCATCTGCTACCCAGCAGGACGTGGCAGAGGCTTCAACGTCCGTCCATCCTCCTAATAAGGAGTCTAGGAGCATGGACCGGTATGGGAAGCGCACCCTGACTTCAGCGGCCTTTACTCTGAGGTCCCTGAATTATTTGGCACATTTCACCAGACTACAGAGGGATCTGGTCAAGGAGCTCTCAGACTCCCTCTCAGGTAACCTACCTGAGCAGCTAGCCCAGTCGGTTAGCTCTCAGTTGGCTATCCTTAACTCGATTTCTAACTCGTCCATGAGGCTCATTTCATATGCGGCGAAGGGGGGCAGAGCGCAGGCACAGGCGTGGCTCTCGGAGACAAGCCTGGCTCTTGTATCATTTCGCGGAGGCCTTCAAGTCTTCCTTTGCCGACGCTCCCTTTGATGGGTCCTCTTTGTTTGGACCCAAGGTAAAGACACTCTTACCGCTGTGAGCAGGAGGGAAAGACTTTATCTGCCGTAGGAGCACGTTATTCCACTCCCTTCGGCCTTATCCCAAGGCTAAAGAGGAGGGAAGATGTGGTTCCAAATCACAGAAATTCTTTCCCCAACAGCAGGAAGATTCCCTTCCAGAGGCAGAGGACGGGAAGTTTTTCTGGGAGACGCCGTCCCAGAGGTGGCAGAGGCCCCCGCAACACTGGAGACCGCGAGTCCTTTCGTGGCTCTTCAGCCTCCCACACTCCATGAGGGATTGCCCGGCTGTGCTGCTCGAGCCAGTCGGGTGCCGCTTGCCAAGCACCTAAAAGCCTGGGAGGCTATTACTCAGGACAGATGGGTGCTTGGATTATTGCCGGAGGTTACACCATTCCCTTCACACACTCACCCCCACCGTCCAAAAATCCCGGACCCACCACCCAGTCAAAGGGAAATTGCAGCCGTAGAAGCCTCAAAGCTGCTAGAAAGGAGTCATCCAACCGGTCCCCACAGACCAGATCGGATCCGAAAATTACTCAAGGTTCTTTTAGTGCCAAAAGACAGGGGACCTGAGACCCATTTTGGATCTCAGCAAACTAAACCAGTCCGTCATGAAGTCCAAGTTCAATGGTCACTTTACAATCCATTCTCCCATTGTTGGAGAAAGATGTTTGGATGTGCTCCATAGATCTCAAGGATGCCTATTATCACATACCGATACATCAGGCGTCCAGGAGGTATCTGCGCTTCAGCCTGGGAGACAGTCATTTCCAATTTTGTGCACTGCCCTTTGGTCTCACCACAGCCCCAGGGTGTTCACCAAGTGTTTGGCAGTAGTGACTGCTCACCTGAGGAGTCTCGGATTCCAAGTGTTTCCCTATCTGGACGACTGGCTCCTGACTGCCACCACCAGGCATCTACTACTAGAGAACCTACAAGCCACCATCTCCTGGGTGCTTCCCTGGGAATTACATTCAACTGGTCAAAGTCTGTCTTGCTGCCTTCTCAGCGCATAAGATTCATAGGAGCAGAGATAGACTCAAAATTAATGAATCTTCCTTCCTACCGAAAGGATACAAACATTACAAGGTCAAGTCCGAGCCCTGCTTCTAAGATCCAAAGCCCCAGCCAGGATGGTCCTGCAACTTTTAGGTTCAATGTCTGCCACGGTTCTCCTAGTTCCTCTGGCAAGATTGCACATGAGGATTCTTCAGTGGCTGTTATCGACACAATGGTCTTTTCAGGATCTCCCCCTCAATCATCACATACTGATTACAGAAACGTGTAAACGGGACCTCCGCTGGTGGCTTCTGCCATCCAATCTGAATCAGGGAAGACCTTTGTTATACCCCTCCGTGGCCACCTTGACAACGGATGCCTCCCAGACGGGGTGGGGGGGGGCATTGTCTGGGCAGGTCAGTTCAGGGTTCTTGGCTTCCAAACGAAACATTTCTCCATATCAATGTGTTGGAAATGAGGGCTGTACTTCTGTCCCTACAAGCCCTCCACAAGTTTCTCCCTCAAGGCATCATCGCTATCCACACAGACAACATGTCGGTGGTCTGGTATCTAAACAAACAAGGAGGGACCAGATCTTACCCCCTTTGCAGAGAGGCCATGAGGGTGTGGGAATGGGCAGTGGCTACCAACCGCTTCCTGGTAGCGACCCACATTCCAGGAAAATCCAATGTATTGGCAGACAGACTGAGCAGGACTATTCTCTCTCCTCACGAGTGGTCCCTGAACGAAACAGTAGCAGCTCAGATTTTCAAAAGATGGGGGATTCCGTGCTGCAACCTGTTTGCAACACCACAAAACACAAAGTGCAAAAGGTTCTTTTCCTTGACCCCGCGTCAAGGGGAGGCAGCTACGGATGCTCTAGTCCAACCTTGGCCAACAGGACTGCTTTATGCTTTCCCTCCGGTTCCACTCCTCCCCAAAGTCATCCAGAAAGCTTCCCAATTGGGGTCCACAATGATTCTAATTACTCCGTACTGGCCTCGTCAGGTATGGTTCCCCTACCTACAGAAATATACTCTGGACGGTCCTTGGTTTTTGGATCTAACTCCAGACCTTCTGGTTCATCAGTTGGGACAACAGCACCAGTCCCTTCACACTTTGAAATTAACAGCTTGGCTCCTCCACTTCCGACTTTAGTCAGAAATCACACCTTGGACCCGGAAGTTATTCACATTTTATCTTCAGCCCACAAACCCACCACCAAGAAATTGTATCACAGTAAGTGGAAGAGGTTTGCTATCTGGGCTCAACTCAGAGGCTTAGACCCTATTACTGCCCCGATACCAGAGGTCTTGAAATTTTTAACATCCTTGTTTAATCAAGGATCTTCAGTCTCTACTATTAAAGTCCAACTAGCAGCTATCTCCAAATTTCACGAATCCATAGACCCACCGTTGATGAGCAGCAGATTATGTAAAACTTTCATGAAAGGTGCTGTGCTTTTAAGAGCCCCAGTTTTTCATCCTGCGCCTCCGTGGGATCTTGATTTGGTACTTCGTGCCTTAACATCTTCCCCTTTGAACCGGCTGCTACATGTGAGTTGAAATATCTGTCTTGGAAAACTGCCTTCTTAATTGCAATTACCTCTGCAAGAAGAGTTTCAGAACTTCAAGCCCTATCTATCAAACCACCGTACTTGATTTGTCACAAGGATAGAGTATCACTTAGGCCTAATCCATGTTTTGTTCCAAAAGTTTGTTCTAATCTCTGTCTCCAACAATCTCTAGAGCTACCAGTTTTCTTTCCAAAATTTTCAAACAAAGCGGAATACACCTTGCATACATTGGATGTTCACAGGCAGTTGCGCTTCTATCTAGACAGGACTCAACAAATTCAAAACAGATCAATTGTTTGTGTCCTTTTCAGATAATAAAATGGGTAAAACCATCACTAAAGCTACTATTGCCAAATGGATTAGAGATTGCATAACTCAGGCTTATTCCTCTTCAAATAAGCAACTTACAACATCTGTCAAAGCTCACTCTACTAGAGCTATGGCTACCTCTATTGCATTTCATTCCAAGCTCGCTATTTCTGAGATTTGTGCTGCGGCTACTTGGTCCAACCCGCACACTTTCATTTCCCACTATAAATTGGATGTGGCATCTAAAGGACGAGCATCATTTGGTTCCATGGTACTCAGGAGTGTTTTCCAGTGAGCCACCCAGGATTTAGGTGCTAGGGACGCTGTCCCATCAGTCAGAATGTAGGCGAGATAGGATCACATAACATCTTTTAGTTATGTACTCACCATAACTTCAGATGTTTGGGATCCATCTCGCCTACATTCCTAATACCCACCCTCCTTCCCCCTGCCTTGGAGATCTGAAGAGATTGAATGGTTTGAGCTCTACTGTTTTTATCTTGTATCATCTGTCGATGTTATATAAGCAGTGCATGCGTGTGTGCATGTATGCAGACAAACTAGATCTGGGGGACTGGTAGTGGTGCATCCTGGGATATAGTAAGCTCAGCCAATAAGAGACTTCGCTCTTTGGCATAAGCGTGCCGAACCCATCAGTCAGAATGTAGGCGAGATGGATCCCAAACATCTGAAGTTATGGTGAGTACATAACTAAAAGTTATGTTCTTACCATAACGTTCCATGTTAGTTGTCTTCTTCTCGCCTTCTTTCTTGCTGGATGGGTTCGGAGCTGACCTCGGCTCTGACTCGGCCACTCTAAAGCTCGAGAGTTGGTTCCACCGGCTCGAGGCCCCCCTTATATCCCACAATGCTAGGCGTGAATTACCTCAGATCTCGTTTGTGAGCTAGGCCCAGCTAATAATACAACCAGGAAAAAACTGGAAAGGAGACCACCTCTATAAACAAAGGGAAGGAGAAAAGGTGACCTAAGCCTGATCTAGGAAAATATGCACAGCAGAGCATATGCCTATCGCAAAGAGGTGGTAGAAAGAGAGGTCACAATCAAACTCCTCTAGGTCTGTCCAGGCCAGGGGGAAGGAGGGGACGAAGAAGAAGGAGAAGAAGACAACTAACATGGAACGTTACGGTAAGAACATAACTTCTATATGTTAAGTTGTCTATCTCGCCTTCATTCTTGCTGGATGGGACCGCGTCCCTAGCACCTTGTCCCGGGTGGCCTAACGAAACAGACTCTTGAGAGCAGTGGAACCAAAGTTAGCTCTATGCCTAGAAGCTAAATCCAACTTATAATGTGAAATGAAAGTGTGAGGAGTAGCCCAAGTAGCCGCTGCACAAATGGTGTCTATAGGCAGTCTGTCTTGGAAGGCTATAGAAGTAGCCAAAGCTCTGGTGGAATGGGCTTTGGGTTTGTTAGGCAGCTTTTGGTGTCTTATTTCATAGACAATGGAAATTAGAGATGTTAGCCATCTAGATAGTGATACCTTGGAAACAGAAAGTCCCTTTCTGCCTTCTGCATAAGAAACAAACAGCTGGTCAGATTTTCTGAATTGTTTGGTTCTATCCAAATAGTACCTTAACTGACGATGAACATCTAGCCAATGCAATTTTTGTTCAGACCTATTAGAATATTCTGGAAAAACACAGGGAGGTCAATGCTTTGATTTAGGTTAGACTTGAGGCTATTTTAGGTAAAAAGGACGGGTTGGTTCGTGATACCCTGTCCTTATGGAACAACAGATAAGGAGGTCGACAGCTGAGTGCATGAAGTTCTGAAACTCTTCTAGCTGAAGTAATAGCTACCAGAAAGAGAGTCTTCCATGATAGCAATTTTAAAGAACAGGAAGCTGCAGGTTCGAAAGGGGGGAGAATCAAGGAACTGAGAACTAAATTTAGGTCCCAAGGAGGAGGAGGATTTCTTATAGGAGGTCTGAGTAGAAAAACTCCCTTCAAAAAGGCTTTGCAAAGCTTGTGGGACATTATGGGAGACTCTGAAATGCCCACATGAAAGTTTGAAATAGCTGCCAATTGAACTTTAAGAGTAGAAGGAGATGAACCTGCATGGAAGAGTTCAGCTGGAAAATCAAGGACTATTTGGATGGAAGCCGTGAAAGGATCTATGTCCCTTCCTTGAGCCCAATAGGCGAAACATTTCCACTTACTCAGATAAATCTTCTGAGTGGAAGATTTATGGGAAGCTATCAAAATATCTCGAACAGCGTGAGATATTTGAGGAAGCCTGGCTAAGGTTGGAATTGGAGGAACCAAGCAGTGAGGTTCAGAGAGGGGAGGGAGCGATGAAACTGACCCGACTGATGGATCAAAAGATCTGGAACTAGGTCCAGATGCCAAGGTTGCTCCAACAGAAATTGATGTAGAAAGGGGAACCAAACCTGTCGAGGCCAGTAAGGAGCAATGAGGATCAAGGAGGCCTTCTGAGCGATAGCTTTCTGTATCACTTGAGAGATTAGTGGGAAGGGAGGAAATGCATACAGAAGTCCCCAGGGCCAAACTTGGACTAGAGCGTCTCTGCTGGGCTGGCCTGGTAACGGGAATAGGGTGAAATAATCTCCGCACTTGCTGTTTTGGGGAGTAGCAAAAAGGTCGCAGCAAGGCTGACCCCACTTGAGAAAAATTTCTCTCACAACAGAGTCTTTCAGAGACCACTCGTGAGGCATGAGGATAGCTCTGCTCAACTTGTCCGCGATTTGATTGGATTTCCCGGGGATGTGCGTTGCTATCAGAAACTGCTGAGAAGAAATCGCCCATTGCCACAGTCTGAGTGCTTCTCGACATAGGGGATAGGACCTGGTTCCGCCTTGTTTGTTGATATACCACACTACAGACATATTGTCCGTCTGGATTGCTATCGTTCCCAAGGGAAGAGAGTCTTGAAGGGCTTGCAACGCTAAAAGCACTGCTCTCATCTCTAGAACATTTATGTGCAAGTGGCATTCGTCTGGTTGCCATGTGCCCTGGACAGTTCTGCCCTGATAATGCCCCCCCCACCCGATCAGGGAGGCGTCCGTTGTCAGAGTAGCAACCGGAGGGGAAGGAAGAAAGGGTCTTCCCAAGAAGAGCTGAGGGGAAGACATCCACCACAGAAGATGATTCCTGCATGTTTGCGTAATCATAATGGTGTGGGACATCGGAAGTTGCTGGTATGACCATTGTGTGAAGAGCATCCATTGAAGGATTCTCATGTGGAATCTGGCTAATGGAAGCAGAGGTATGGCAGCCGCCATAATCCCCAATACTTTCAGAACTAACCTGGCTTTGACTCTGTTGCTGCTGAAGAGAAGCGAGACCAGTTTGTGTATGTCTGTTATTCTCTGATCTGTTAGTCTAGACATGTTGACTGTGTCTAGATTTGCGCCTATGAAGGTAATAGTACGACAAGGCGACAAAACAGACTTTTCGCAATTTATTGAAATGCCTAAGTTTTGACAAATGCGAAAGGTGTAGTCCCTGGCCATTAGAAGAAGATGCTTGGTGGGAGCTGTGAGGAGCCAGTCGTCCAAATATGGAAACACCTGGAATCCTTGACGTCTCAGGTGAGAAGCTACCACTGCCATGCATTTGGTAAACACCGGGGCAGTGGTGAGACCAAAGGGCAGGGCCCTGAATTGAAAATGACTGGTTCCCAGCCTGAAGCGGAGGAATCTTCTGGAGCGTCTGTTCATTTTTATATGATAGTACGCATCCTGAAGGTCTATAGAGCACATCCAGTTTTCCTTTCCCAATAGGGAAGGATGGACTGTAGCATGACCATCCGAAATCTTGTTTTCTTGACCGACTTGTTCAAGATACTGAGATCCAAAATTGGTCTCCAGTCCCTGTTTTCTTTGGAACTAAAAAGAACCTGGAGTAGATTCCGGATCCTTGCTGGTCTGCTGGAACTGGCTGAATTGCTCTTTTTGCAAGCAGCTCTGAAATTTCCAAAGCTGCAAGATCCCTTTGAGCGGTGGAACATCTGGAAGGGATTTTTGATCGGTTTGGAATGCGAAAAGGGAATGGAATAGCCTTCGAAATGATGGACTGTACCCACTTGTCTTGATTTAGGGATAGCCAGGCTTCTGGGTACAGTGACAATCTTCCCCGACTGCCTCCGAAGGTGGACAGTCGGGCAACACCTCAGGGATGCTGAAAGGGCTTATCGGAAAAGGTTTCTCGATTGCCCTGGTTCTGCGGACCCTCTCTGCCTCTGGGGCGACGTCTACCATTATTGTTCCCTCCTCTGCCTCTGGAGGGGAACCGACTCTGTGCGTCAGGCAAATTCCCTTGAGATTGTTTGCGGAACCACATTTTCCCACTTTTCTGGCCTTTGGGGTAAGGTCTAGAAGGAGTAGAAAAACGGACTCCGACGGCAGATAGAGTTTTGCCATCCGTCTCGCACCTAGTCAAGGTTTCTTTCACTTGAGGACCAAAGAGAGATGATCCATCAAACGGGGAATTAGTGAAAGACGTTTTAAAGGGGTCCGCAAAATTGCATAGTCGCATCCAGGCATGCCGTAAGGCAACACCTGTCCCTCGGCTCTACTCGCTCCATCAGCCGCATATGAAAGGAGGCGCATGGAGGAGTTAGCTATCGAATTCAGGGTAGTCAGCTGGGTGTTCATTTTGTCCTGAAAATCTGCAGCTGTAGGATCCTTCAACATCTCACTCGTTTCCTTGATCAAGTCTCTCTGGAGACGGGTGAAATGGCATAGGTAGTTCAGCTTAACGCATTGCAAAGGTCACTGACGAAAACATCCGCTTCCCATACCTGTCCATAGACCTAGATTCTTTGTTAGGGGATGAACAGGCACTGAAGGATCAGCTAGTTCCTTCTTGGTGGCAGCAGCTACCACCATAGCATCCACAGTAACACCTTTGGTCAGAAATTGTTTGTCAGTTGGTGCTGTTATAAATTTAGAAGGTCTCCTGGGGTAGGGTCCACTGAGTCAGGAGCCGTCCAGGCTTTCTTTGCCACCACCTGCATGAGGGGATCAAAGGGGGGGACACCCAGGAGGTGGAAGGGCGAGAGCCAAACGCCTCAAGATACACAGATTCATCCTCCGAAGGGTTAAGGGCTGGGCAATTTCCCCTCTGTTTCAGGATCTCTAGAATGTCCGCAAAGGAGACATCTTCAGAAGGGGAACGGGGAACCCTCGAATCCTCTAAATCTGTGTCAGAGGTGACAGACTCAGGTGAGTCTATGTGCTTCCTCTTACACTTTCTCTTCCTAGGGGGCTCCCCTGCCAATTCAGGGGAGGCCTTGGAAGAGGATGAGATCCCCACAGGGGATTCTTGAGGAGCTGGCTCTCTGCGGTCTGGGATGAGGGAGTGAGTAGACATAACCTGAGGCACCGAAGAGGGAGGGACGGACGGAGCCGACTGTGGAGTTGAACAAGGTTCCAACACTCTCCGCATGACCTCGAATGCACCCCTGTCAGGCAGAGCCAGAGGTCCCCGCTCCGAGAAGCTGAGAACCTCCCTCAGCACTGACAGAGATGGCTCCGAGGCCGATGTCGGAGCCGAACTCACCAGCGCCGAAGCACCGAGAGGGAGAGGGGGGTCGGTCAAGGGTCCGATGCCACTCACCCCCTCGGAGCCGATGAGGGAAGTCCGGCGCTGAGATTCTTCAAAAGAAGAAATCGGAGCCGACGACAGAGCCGAAGACAAATGTATCGGCTCCGACGCTACCACAGTCTCGGTTCCGAGACGCCCCGGCTCCGAGCTCAAAGGAGTCGGAGGAGGAATATTTAGAGGAATAGGTTGAGGCATCGACTGATGAGTCGGGCTCTGAAGCATTTGGGCCAGTGCCTCGGACTTTAGAAGTCGACTCACTACCCTCTGGAGGTCATGATCCGAGAGCCTCGATGACCTGGAGGAGTGAGATCTGTGGCTCCGTTCAGACAGCAAGGGAGACGCTGGAGCCGAATGAACGGAGCCAAGGGATGGTGACCTCGACCTCTTTCTAGATGTCGGCTCCGATGGTCTGATCGGAGCCGACCCAGGAATCTCCAATACCTCGGCTCCAGCCGGAGCCGAGGGAACCACAGAAACTGTAGTCAAAGACTCATCGGCTCCAGCCGGAGCTGATGTAGCAGTAGGCTTTGAAGCCTTAGGCCTCGACTCAGAAACTGGAGTCGAGGTCTTAGAAGCCTTGGAAGGTTTTCCCGATGAAGCAGTTAGGGAACCTTCAGGCTTGAGCAAACCCCTTAGGATGAGTTTGTTCTTTCTTTCCTGCAGGACTCTGGGGCTGAAGCCATGGCATACAGCACAAGAGTCCTGCAGGTGTAAAGGTCCCAGGCAGTACACACAAGAAGTGTGACCGTCTGTCAGAGACATTTTCTGACAGCACGAGTCACACTTCTTGAAGCCTGAGACCTTTGAATCCTTGGACATTTTCAAGGAACCGAAGTGTAATCACCACACAAAACACACACACACCGATTACACTATCAGAAAAAGGTAAATTAACTAAAAGCTAAAGAAATTAGTTATTTATATAAAATAAATCCCTACAAAACACATACACACCACTATTAGGGATAGAGGGCCCGAAGGCCTAAGGAAAGAACTTATCAGTTCTTGTGGGAAAGTGGCTGGATAAGGGTAGAAAGGATAATATCCACTACACTATAGCTAAAGAAGAAAAAGCTAAGCTAAAAAAGGGTTTAAATAGTTTTTAAGACTAATCTAATACCACTGACCTGAGCCGGTAGAAAAAACAACACCTCGATCGCTGTAGCGGCAAACGAGATCTGAGGTAATTCACGCCTAGCATTGTGGGATATAAGGGGGGCCTCGAGCCGGTGGAACCAACTCTCGAGCTTTAGAGTGGCCGAGTCGGAGCCAAGGTCGGCTCCGAACCCATCCAGCAAGAATGAAGGCGAGATAGACAACTTAACATCTATATGTTATATTAATAAACAACCTGATATTAACACACAACTATTTTAGTTAACAAAAAGTAAGAGTTTTTTTTTATAAACTTGCTGTTATTTTTCCCACAAATGGTCCGTGCTAGCTGGATCACCGAGATTTCTCTTGCCGCGGCAAACTAGATCTGAGGTAATTCCAGCAGTGCATTGTGGGATAAGGGGCTTGGTCTCGAGCTACTGACAAACCTTGAGCTTTGCTATCGGCTCCGAACCCATCAATGAGAATAAATGGCGAGATTTAACAACTTCACATCATAGAACATATGTTTTATAGTAGAGGGCAATAAAAAAATAACAACATGAGCTGGAGAAAATATGTGAGGAAAAATTCAATAGTCATATAATTTGTTACAAAGATTAGTATGTGATAAATGAGACCTGAGACAATTTTAATAAGATAATTAAAGAGATATAAGAGATTACTTGACTAGACACAGTGAAGGGAAACTGAGTGATGTCTCAGTATGAGAGATGGTGTTCACATTACAGTTACAGAAAGGAGGACGATGGAGCGAAGGAGATTATAAGAAGAGTACAGGGTAGGGTGTCTTCAGGTAGCTTATTTGAGTAACGAGAAAAGAGAAACAGGTAAGAGGAAAGGTCTGCAGAGATGAGGAAGTGGGTAAACTAACAAAAACAAGGAGTGCAGTAGGAGGCTGGAGAGAGTTGTGAAGTGTGATTTAGGTTGAAGGGGGTGAGTGAAGTATAGTGAGTAAGTTCAGCTAGAATTGGCAGAGGAGCAGGTCCAAAATTTTGTAAAGTATTCTTTTAGGAGACATTTAAAGGTGGATAGGTTAGAAGTAGTTCTTGTAGTCAGAGGTAAAAAGTTTTTGCTACTCAGTATGAGAATAGGTTTTGTCCAGAGGATTTATTCAGTTTAGTTACAGTGAAAAGTTCTTTCTCTTCTGATCTAAGAGTTCTTTTATGTAAATATATGTTGATTAATGAGATGCGGTGGTGGTGCTGCGGTAGCGTTGTCACCTCACAGTAAAACGTTGCCCTGTTCAATTCTCAGCTAGAGCGTCTTCTGTGTGGAGATATGTGTGAATGGGCATACCTTTGTTGAAAGTTGTGCGTCAGGGCTGGCAACTCGGCACGTAAAAATCCACTGCCAATAATTAGCGGACCGGAGTTCCACTGTGGCGACCCCTAACTGGGAAAAGCCGAAAGACACAACATGTTGATTAATGGGGTAAGTGCTGGGTAGGCTAATGGTTTGTGTATGTTTTTATGTATTGTTATAAGCTGAATGTAGGAGAGGTGAAAGGGGAGTTCCACCACTAAGGGTATGCAGAGCTTTACAGTAATGGGTAAAGGAGGATGAATTAGTAGCAAACTTGGCAATTTTGTTGTAGCAGCTTTCAATTTTTTTTTTTAATGGAGGATTGTAAATTTATTAGAATTGGTGCTCGGTACAGTGGGAATGGCAGAAGGTAGGCTTTGGCTAGTAATATTTGTGGGTGTGCTCTGAAAATGTTTCTTTCATGTATAGCATGCCTACTTTTTAATGGATTTTCTTGATATTACTTTGGATGTGGTGGTCAAATTTCAGATTATCTTCTATTATGACTCCTAATAGTTTGATACGGTGGACTAATTTAATTTCAGTGCCATTTGCCAAAAAGATTTTGAAAGATGCTTTGTTAGGGGTGTGAGTTTTTGGGGTAAAGAAGAGATTTTTTTTCTTTTTTTTTTTAAGCTGATCAGGAGTTGTGCTCTTGTAAGCCATGCTTCAACTGAGATGACAGCTTGTTGAGTTATTTCTTGGAAGTGAGTTATGGTGTTTGAAGAGCAGATGATGGTAGAATCATCTGCATATTGAATCAAAGTGCCTTCACAAGAAGATGAATGTAAGTTATTGATAAAAATATTGAATAGAAAAGGCAAAGGATGGATCCATGTGGGACTCCTGTGGAAGTGGGAAGGTATGCAGGGATGGATCCTTGCCACTTTACAGTTTGCTGCCTGTTTGGCATGGTAGCTAGAGAACCACTGAATAGACGAAGATGATAGACCCAGGGTGGAAAGCTGATTGAGGAGTTTACTGTGAGAGTCCATGTCAAAGGTTTTTGATAGATAAGAAATACTGCAGATACAAGTTTATTAGGGTTGTGAGCTTTATAGACATTGTTTGTAAAGACAGTAATGGAGTGGAGGTGCTGTGGTCTAGCCGAAATCCATGCTGAATATTGGTGATTAGCTTATTTTGTAAGAGATAGTGGAGAAATTGCTGACTTCTACATCTTTCAAGGATTTTCGAGAGGGGAGACAGGATAGCTATTGGATGAAAATGTGTAATGTCAGTGGAATTACTTCCTTTATGCTAGGGGATAATATGTGGCATTTTCCAAAAGTTCAGGACACAGAATTATGTTAATGATCTGTTAATAAGAATGATGATTGGGTTTGCTATTTCATCTACAGGTACATTTAGATTTTCTGAGGGAAGGTTGTCGGCTGAGGAAGAACAAGGTTTTAGTTTATGTAGCAGCTTTTTTATGAGAGTTATAGAAATTGGTTGAAAGGTAAATTGGATTTGTCTGAATGTGTACTGGAGAGGGTGCAATTAGGTGAGTTTTTTGAAGGAATGTGCTAGAATCTAAGGTAGGGGAAGTTAGCTGTGTAGAAGGGAATGTGTTAGGCGAGTTTGAGGTTAAGTTGGCTATGCATTCTATGATGCATGTACCTGTTTGAAGAGGGGGAATGTCTGGGTATGTGGTAGGATCCTTTTTTGTACCTGGGTTGAAGAGAGAGGATATGCAGGACCAGAATTTTTAGGGTTGTTTTTTTATGGCTATCTTGTAGGTGAGTATAATAAAACTTTTTATTTCTATTAACTGGTTTATTGACTTAGTTTCATAGCTGTCCGAATAATTGCCAATTTTTGTCTCATTTTTATTCTTTTGCTAGTTAACCCATGCTTTGTAGCTGTCTTTCATAAGTAGTTTACATTGGTTGGTGAGCCAAGGAGTATGGCTGTTTTTAATTCTTTTTGTATGCTGTGGGGCTAAGGTGTTAAGAATATTTAAAAATGCTGCATTTAAGTATTCAACTGCCTCATTTAAGGGGATTCATTTCAGGATGGACCAATTAACTGCTTTCAAAGCTTCAACGAAAGACTTCTTGGAGTAACTGGACAGATTATGCGTAGTTTTGAGCTTATGTTCCCTTGTCAGTTGTGTAATATTCCTGTGGGTATAAGCTGGCAGGTGGTCACTTAGTATATCAGGGAGGGTACTTGAGGAGGTAAAATTAGATGGGTTGGTAAACAGAATCCAGTCCAGGATAGATTAGATTGCTGGGAGTTATTTTTGCCATATCTCGTTAGCATATTAATATCAATGTAATGGAGTTATACACCCCCTCACACACAAATGGTTTACCACCAAAAACAATTGGTGAGGTATAATGTTCATGGATACAAAGACAATGTGTTTGAACTCTAAATACTTGATGTGAGTCATTGCATTTAATTTCATTGTTATGGGCTTATTTTGCATTTCCAGGGAAATTTTACATTGCTTCAGTAAAATATGTTAGTGTGTTAATTTAGCTTCACATTCAGCAGTATAAGGTGTGTGGGTGAGGTGTCCCTCCAGCAGATTCAACACTATAGTACACAACACACTAATGCAGAAGTGGGTAGAAAACAATTTAAGTTTAGTTTGATTCTTGGAAACTGTCTTGCATAGATTTTAACTGAAGCCAATGCTTCTTTTGTACTTTTGCAACTGGAGGTGAAATTCATCTGTCGAAGTTCCTTTGGGAGTGAGAGCATGTTAAGTTTTGCAGCAACAGTTGAGAGACTTACTATGTGCTCAGTACACTGGGGGGGATTAAAATAATTAGGACTGTTTGATGGTTAACTGGGTACATAAAGTAACTATTTTTCTATACTCTGCTGCAATAAGCAGTATTTGGCCAACATGAGCAGTGCACTATATTTCACAGTTGTGCATTTCTGCATTATACTCTTTGAACAGGAAAATAAGGAAGCTAACTGGAGCTATGTCTACATATGAACGTATGGGATTACTAAAGTGGAGGCTTCCACAGTTTAAAAGAATGGAAGGAAAATAAAGTAGTTAACAACAGATATGTATTGGTATGCACGTTTGGAGTTACTGAGACGGAGATTTGCAGATTTTAGAAGGACAGATCGAACTCTTTGCTACACGGCATATGGTGCGTAAATGTGACATTTAAGCACTTTGGAATAAGCACCTTGAATTTTTAACATACATGAAAAAAACTAAGCAATGACTCAGCTCTTTTCACAAACAGAAGTGTCTCACATTATTAACAACTGACTATAATAGCCAGTAACTGTGGTATTCATAAAACATAAAATCAGGTACTACAACTGAAACCTTCAGCAGAAGCCAACAGAAACATGTAAATATATATGCTACAGATTAGAAGCAGAGAGAGAAAATAACACTTGGCCAGATGGCAACAAACACCAAACTTACTTATAGTTCATAAAGCAAAATTTAGGTGCTTTCACTGAACACTACAGCAAAAAGCCTCACGCATTGTGCTTAGATATTCCAGTACTGTAGGAGTGGTATTTGAGATCATCAGAACGAACTGGAAAGTGCTTATGATTGATGAAACTATTAAAAAGGTACTAGAACCTGTACCTAGGTTTTCTTTTCAAATCATTAACTCATTCATTCCAGTGGAGCTAAGGAAGTTTGCAGTATAACTTCCAATGGGCAAAGCCTAAGCCTTTTGACTGAATCAAATTATGTCCTCATGTTTTAAATGTTCATATCTCTGAAACCATAGGGGTTATGAAAGAAGTGTAAATGGAAAACTCTTCAGGACAAACTATTTTTATAGTGGTGGTATTCCTTAGGTTCTAGGTCTTAAACAGAATGTTGTAAGTCACAGTAAAAGCAGTAACTATGATGTTTGTAATATTTTGGAAACAACGTACAATATCTCAGCAACCACTCATGCTGCACACATACTGTCAGCAGCATTGTATTTGTCTAGCTGAGAGCTTTCATATGAGGCTAAGGAGTTCTGTGTTACCTAGTTGTTGAAATATTTAGAAAAATGTGAAAATTATGTCTATATAAATTAATATCCTGAAAACAACTGTTAATGGGCCTGAGTTACGAAAGCTTGTATGGAGTTGTAGAGTAGAGTAAGACGTCAGACAGCCAGTATGTCTGCCGAGCGATCCAGCAACAGGCGGCAGGGGCGTGCACGAGAGCTTCTAAAGCTAGTCTTGCACGGACAGTGTCATAGTATGCAAATTACCTCATTTGCTGCTGAAAGCTATGCAAATGAGGTAAATTTGCAATCCAGGAAACACTAACCTGTCCGTGGAAGAGTAGCGTTATCTGCAGAAATGTATTCCGTTGGTAACGGAGTTCCGTTCTGTAAACAGCAAAACGGAGCTATAACAGCTCCAAATAAAGGATGCATCCAGTTGAGGAAGCATGCCAATGGCCAAATATAAAGCCATTGGCATTTTTAAATGTTTAAAATGATTAAAATCTAATTTTTTCCCCCGATCTCCGATGTTTAAGCGTAGTGCAGTGCCGCGCAAATGTGCGGCGCTTAAAAAACAAGAAAATAATTAAAAAATAGCCAAAAATAGGCATTTTCACTAAAA
Source organism: Protopterus annectens (assembly GCF_019279795.1). Lineage (NCBI taxonomy): Eukaryota > Metazoa > Chordata > Ceratodontiformes > Protopteridae > Protopterus > Protopterus annectens. The sequence continues at coordinate 1,251,500,060 of NC_056745.1, forward strand.
AGCTTATCCTGCCATGCAGGCAAATGGCAGGGTGAAGACAACATGGCCACCGAGTACTGGTTGCTAAGGGGGTTCAGTGTGAGAGATGTAACCAAGCATTAGTAGGCAATCCTATGCAATATCCTATGCAGATGAGGATAAGGATAGTGAATCCCAATTTTCCCCAGCATGTGAGCCATGTCCCAAGAGTGTAAGTGTAGGAGTAGGTGAGCAGTAGAGTAGAAGATAGGTGACATCATGAGGGTGTGTGACAGAAACGCTGTATGCTTATTGGAGCACAGTGTCTTGTGTTTACCATGAGTTGCTCAGGATTGCAAGAGGCGTGTCTACAGTTGTCCTTTTTGAAAACCAGAAACCAAAGGTGTACGCAGTGAATATATCTGAAATTTGTTGCAAACGTGCACACAGTGTGTGCGCTCATTTGTGCGGCACTGCCCCAGGCGGAAACAGAAAGGGAAAAGGAAGGAAAAGAAGTATTAGGAAGTTAACCAAGGAGAACTAGCAGAGCTGCCAGGTGAAATATATCAGAATCAGCCAATTACACAGACAGCAGACTAGCCCAGCCCAGCACAGCACTTTAAACTCTGCAAACAGCAGTCTCCCCTGTTTTTTCCCCCAAGAATTCTGCAACACTGCAGTATACAAAGAGTAAAAACTTAAAAAGCTTAAGTCAGGCAAAATGTTAGGGGCTGCTCTTGCTATCATAAACCAACATGTGCAAGGTGCTGAGGGTGGTGATGTTGTGAATGCCGCTGAGCAACCCACAGTGAGGAGACGGAGAAGAGTGTACAGACCCAGGGTAACCTACCAGCGGCTACATGAGCTGGAGACAGTGGAGCACTATATGGTGGACAGAGACCTCCTGCAGCAAATTGTTGAGCTGTGCCAGCCATGCCTCACACACAGAACCAACAGGGGGGAACCCATCCCAGTGGATACCATGGTATGTGTTGGCCTAAGAATACTAGCTACAGGTACCTTCCGGAGACCAGCTGGTGATATGATGGGGATTTCACAGGCATCAGCATCCAGGGTACTGCACCAGTTCCTGGATGCCATGTCAGCACATGTCAGTGAGCACGTATATTTCCCCAATTCCAGTGAGGCATTGGCCAGCAATATGCGTCTTTTCCACCAAATAGTAGAATACCCTGAGGTAGTAGGAGCAATAGACTGCACGCACATACACATCAAAGCACCACCCAGTGAGTGGGGTAGGGTCTACATCAACCGCAAGGGCTTCCCCTCCATCAACTGCCAGGTTTTGTGCGATGCCCAGGGCATAATAATGAATGTGTGTGCTGGCTGCCCTGGAAGCTATCACGATTCCCACATCTGGCATCTGACACAGCTGTACCAGAGATTTGCCAGTGGGGACATCCCTGACGGTCACCTAGTGGGGGATGCTGGATACGCACTGGAGCCGTGGCTGATGACACCCATCAGAAATGCACACACACCTGAACAAGAACTCCATAATGAGGTACATGCACAAACAAGAAACATTATTGAGCGTGTGTTTGGGATTCTCAAGTCACGGTTCCGGTGCCTGGACACATCTGGTGGAGCCTTGCAGTACTCCCCAACTACATGTACCCAAATTGTCATGGTATGTGCCATGCTACACAATATGATCCTGCAAGAACAGCTGCAGCAGGAACAGCACGGGGCAGGGCCAAACAGCCCCCCACCATTGCCAAGGCCTGCACAGGCACAGCATGACTCAGAGGAGGAACAACCTGAGCCTGCCCCAGTAGGCAGAAGGAGGCATGCCCAGTATGCCCTGGCTTTGGCAAAGAGGCAACGCATAGCACATACACCGACTCAGTAGAAACCCTGGAAATGACACCTCTCTCTGACTCACACATACAGTAAAAGGGATGCCTAACTTGACACTACCTGTTTTCAAACATGTATAGGGAGTGTACTATGTGCATCCGACATAGGCAGCCCTGCAGCACCACCCGAGGCATGACTGCCCTATTTTAAGCAATATAAAGCACTGCTAAGTACATTTTACCAGTATTGAGCATATTTAAATTCAATTGCGAGTAGCTGCGCACCGCGCTAACAAGCGCAATGTCTGGCAATGTTGAGCAATGTTGGGCAATGTTGGGCAAAGTCAGGCAAAGTCAGGTAAACATGCTCACACCTGCTTTACTGTTCCTTAAGCAGTCTGGCCTGCCCAGCAGGAAAATAAAAAGCAGTGACAGGGCTTGAACTCAGGATATTGTGCACTATAGTCACAGTACTGAACCACTAAGCCATGACAGCATTTCACTGGCACAGACACAACTTAACTCACTCACACATACCAGTTGGGGGGGGGGGTCACATACCTAACAATCACAGCCAGCAGGACAAATGTAGACAAACACAAACACAAACAAATGCTGTATCATGCCCTCTGAAGAGGCATATGAGTAACCTCCCTCCAGGCCTATGCAGACAGATAACAGTAGGCCAGGCAGTGTGATGTGGTTTGGGTAGGCTATGAAGTCACAAACTAATATGCGTGTAATTGGAAGCTAAGGTCTGTAGTAAAGTGGTATGCCTCAAGCCAGTACAATAGGCAACAGTACAGACTGAAATGGAGTACCTGACATAGCAGTGCAGGCCTAGCAAATGTGTATAAGTGTCAGGTGAACCCTTCATCCTATGTGCACCCACAGTAACAATCAGGTGTGCCCCCCCCCCGGTAGAAATGTACAAATAATAGCTGTCCCCACTGTATGTAGAATAACTCATGGAAGCCCTGCAGGCACACTGTGCTTCCTGTCGATGTACAATACAAAGGTGAGCCCTGAAGTAAAAACCAACTTGATTTTCACACACATATAGTATATATGCTCATACTGGGCATGCTCACACAAACAAATTTAGCAAATTTCAGTCAGCAATATACTGAAAGGTCATACTGGGCATAGGGCCATGTCTGAGTACAACAGTGGGCCACACATATCTGGCAGTTGCACTTCTTACTTCAGACACTTGTCACTATTCACCAATCCTGCCTTCTGCACACACTGATATGAAAACAGACCCATATAGTATATTGAACACCTGTCATAATCAAACTATGTACTCCAAGTACTTAAGTTGTTCAAAGAAAGTGAAAAACCAAAGAAGATCAACAATTCTACGATCAGTATCATCAAGAAACAATGATAACTCCTAACATTATCCAAGCCATGGTCAAAGAGTCCATAGAGAACCATGAAGCTTTCTTTCGCTATGTCATAAATATCAATGTAAACTCATATATGTTCTGAGTCAGTGCAAACTGTAAATGAATACATGTACATGACTGACATTGCCAACATCTTGTCAGACAGGTTCATACATATTTACCCCCTTCTCACTGACAAAAGGGCCCATTATCACACCTGGAGATTGTGAAAACCCAGAAATCACTTATACAATGGTTAACAGCTCTTTCCAAACCTAAAAACACGGCATGTATGGGATAAAAAGAAGTTATGTACCTACCATAACGTTCCATGTTAGTTGTCTTCATCTCGCCTTCTTTCTTGCTGGTTGGGATCAGAGCTGATCCTCGGCTCTGACTCGGTCATCTTCTATAGCTCGAGAGCTGTTTACTGGCTCAAGGATACCCCTTATCCCATGATGCCAAGCAATAGCTACCCAGATCTCGTTTGAAATAGCTAATCCCAGACATAGCCAGAGAATAAACCTGTCCAAACAAATAGGTTGAATATACCTGTCATATTCTCCAAGTCAGTACAGGAAACAAACCAGAGAACACTCGGCCAGTGAAACCAGAACTCCTCTCGGTCCAATAGGATAGGGGGACGGAGGGTGGAATGCAAGAAAGAAGGCGAGATGAAGACAACTAACATGGAACGTTATGGTAGGTACATAACTTCTTTATGTTAAGTTGTCGGTCTCTCCTTCGTTCTTGCTGGTTGGGACAGCGTCCCTAGCACCTACAGTCCTGGGCAGCTCATAGGAACAGACTCTTCAGAACAGTGGAATCAAAGTCAGCTCTGCTCCTGGAGACCATATCTAGCTTGTAATGAGAAATAAAGGTATGAGGATTTGCCCACGTAGCAGCTGCACAGATAGAATCCATGGGCAACCTAGATTGGAAGGCTACAGAGGTGGCCAAGGCCCTAGTAGAATGACCTTTTGGTTTGATAGGTAACTTTTTGTTCCTTAATTGATAAATGGAAATAATAGTATGAGACAACCACCTGGATAAGGTAACCTTGGAAACTGGGAGACTTTGTTTGCCTAGAGCATAGAAAAGGAAAAGTTGGTCCGACTTCCTTATTTCCTTAGTCCTGTGCAGGTAAAAACGCAATTGTCTATGAACATCCAATTGGTGTAATTTGTACTCTGCCTTGTTGGTGTGGTTAGGGAAAAACACAGGAAGGTCTATAGATTGGTTTAAATTATTTTCTGAGCAGACTTTCAGAAGAAATGAAGGATTAGTCCTCAGAGCAACCCTGTCCTTATGAAAAAACAAGTATGGAGGACGAACACATAGTGCCTGAAGTTCAGAGATGCGTCTGGCTGAAGTAATAGCTACCAGAAAGAGTGTCTTACAAGATAGAAACTTAATGGAGCAGGACGTTGCTGTTTCAAAATGGAGCAGAGTTAAGGAAGTTAATACCAAATTAAGGTCCCAAGGAGGAGGGGGATCTCTGACTGGAGGCCTAAGGAGAGTGGTCCCTATCAAAAAAGCTTTACAGAGCTTATGAAATATAATGTTTGAATTTGACAAACCAACATGAAAGTTAGAAATGGCCGCTAATTGAACCCTGACTGTAGCAGAAGTGGACCCGGAATGAAAAAGTTGTGCTAGGAATTCCAGAATTTCGTGGACTGGGGCTGAAAAGGGGTCTACGTTCCTAGCCTCTGCCCAACAAGAAAAACATTTCCATTTACTAGCATAAGTTTTTCTGGTTGCGGACTTGTGAGAGGAGACAATAATCTCACATACAGCCGGGGAAATGCTGGGAAGCCTGGCTAAGGCTGGAAGTGGAGCAACCAAGTTGTGAGCTGGAGAGTTTGGAAGGAATGATGCAACCCATCTGATTGATGAACCAGTAGGTCTGGAATCGGATCCAGAGTCCAAGGTTGATCGAGAAGGTAATGGTGCAGGAATGGGAACCATATCTGACGAGGCCAGTAGGGGGCAATGAGGATCATTTTGCAACCCAACGACATTGCTTTCTGTATGAGTTTTGGAATCAGGGAAAACAGAGGAAAGGCATAAAGAAGTCCCTGAGGCCAATCGTGGACTAGACCGTCTCTGGGTGAGTGACCTGAAAGCGAAAGAAGGGAGAAGTAGTTATTGCATTTGCTGTTGAAGGGGGTGGCGAAAAGATCGCAACAAGGCTGTCCCCATTTGCGGAAGATAAGATCTGCAACTTCCTGATTCAGAGACCACTCGTGAGGCATGAGGATAGCCCTGTTGAGCCTGTCCGCTATGACGTTGGACCTCCCAGGGATGTGCGTCGCAATCAGAAAACATTGGGAGGAAATTGCCCACTGCCACAGTCTGAGTGCTTCTCGACACAGGGGGTAGGACCTGGTTCCGCCCTGCTTGTTGATGTACCACACCACTGACATGTTGTCCATTTGAATTGCAATGGTCCCAGAAGGAAGAGAGTCCTGAAGGGCTTGCAACACTAGGAACACGGCCCTCATTTCTAGGACATTTATGTGCAGATGGTACTCGTGAGGCTACCACGTGCCTTGGACTGTCCTGCCCTGATAATGCCCCCCCCCCACTCTATCAGGGAGGCATCTGTGGTCACAGTGGCTACCGGAGGGGGCTGAATGAAGGGTCTGCCCTGAGTCACTAGTGGGGAGACCATCCACCAGGAAAGGTGCCTTTTGCATGCTTCTGTAATCATGATTGTGTGAGACATGGGCAGCTGTTGGAAAGACCATTGCATGAACAGAAGCCACTGAAGGATCCTCATGTGAAAGCAGGCCAGTGGGATTAGAAGAATGGTTGCTGCCATGGAACCCAGAGTTTGAAGGACAAACCTGACTTGGATTCTTTTGCTCTGCATCAGAATTTGTACTTGCTGACGAATTGTAGACACCCTTTCTGGTGGTAAGCCTTGCGGGCATGTTCCTTGTGTCTAAGTCTGCACCTATGTAAGCGATAGATTGACAGGGCAACAAGGCAGATTTTTCGAAGTTTATTGTAATACCTAACTGGGAGCAGATTGTGATTGTGTAGTCCCTGGCTTGAAGAAGTTGATGCCTGGTAGTGGCAGTGAGGAGCCAGTCGTCTAGATATGAAAACACCTGGAATCCTCGACGTCTCCGGTGAGCCGTGACCACTGCCATACATTTGGTGAACACCCTGGGGGCTGTGGTGAGACCAAAGGACAGAGCTCTGAACTGGTAATGACTGGTTCCCAGCCAGAAGCGAAGAAATCTCCTGGAGCGCCTGTCCATCTTGATATGGTAGTACACGTCCTGAAGATCTATCGAGCACATCCAATTGTCCTGACCCAGAAAGGGTAGAATGGACTGTAGCGTGACCATCCGAAACTTTGTTCTTTGTACAGACCTGTTTAGTCTGCTGAGATCCAGAATCGGTCTCCAGTCCCCTGTCTTTTTTGGTAGCAAAAAGAAGCTTGAGTAAGTTACGGATCCATGCTGGTCTGCCGAGACTTCCTGGATGACTCTTTTTTTCTAGCAGTTTTGAAACTTCTATTACTGCTTGGTCTTTCAGATTGGGTGGAACATCTGGAAGGGGATTTCCTTGACTGTAAGGGGAGTTGACAGAAGGGAATTTTGTAACCTCCGGATATAATGGACCGTACCCATCTGTCTTGTGTTAAATCTTGCCAGGCTTTTGGGTACAGTGAAAGTCTTCCCCCGACAGCCTCCAGAGGTGAGCAGCCGAGCAACCCTTCAGGGATGCTGAAAGGGCTTATCAGAGAAAGATTCTCTGTTGCCCTGGTTCTGCAGACCCCCTCTGCCATGAGGGTGGCATATGTTGTTATTGTTTCTCCCTCTGCTCCTGGAGGAAAAATCGCTACGTGTGTCAGGCAAGGCTCCCTGGGATTTTCAGAACCACATTTTGCCACTCTTCTGACCTTTGGGGTACGGTTTAGAAGGAGTGGAAAAACGGACACCCACGGCAGAGAGAGTCTTGCCTTCTTGCTCACGCCTAGTCAAAGTGTCTTTCACCTGTGGTCCAAAAAGAAAGGAACCATCAAAGGGGGTGTTGGTGAATGACACTCAAAAGGTTTCCACAAAATTTCACATGCGCATCCATGCATGCCTCCTAAGGGCCACACCCATACCTGCAGCTCTACTCGCACCATCGGCTGCATAGGAAATGAGCCTCATGGAGGAGTTAACTACAGAATTAAGCGTCACCAGCTGGGAAGCTACTTTAGCTTGAGTCCCCTCAGCTGATGGATCTTGAAGGGTATCTCTGAGCTCTTTAAGGAGATCCCTCTGAAGCCGGGTAAAATGACATAAGTAGTTCAGTGACCTCATAGAAAAGGTCGTTGAAGTGAACATTCGCTTCCCGTATCTGTCCATGGTCCTAGACTCCTTGTTAGGAGGATGGGCAGACAAAGAGGTCTCTGCTAACTCTTTTTTGGTGGCTGCTGCTACCACCATGGCAGCAACAGGAACACCTTTGGTAAGGAACTGCTTATCTTGGGGTGCTGTGATGAATTTGCCAGGTCTCCTCGGAGTTGGATCCACTGTATCCGGAGCCGACAAAGCCTTTCGACCCAACACTGCCATAAGTGGATCAAAAGGAGGAGAAACCCAGGAGGTGGAAGGTCAGGAACCGAACACATCCAGAAATACAGACTCATCCTTGGTAGGGGCTAGGGGATTCCAGTTCCCCCTCTGCTTAAGCATTTCTAGGATGTCCGAGAAGGAAACATCTTCGGAGGGGGATCTCGGGGACCCTTCCGATTCATCTAAGTCTGTATCAGAAGTGATAGACTCAGGGGAGTCAATGGGCTTCCTCTTGCACTTCTTCTTATGAGGGGGCTCCTCTGAATGATCAGGGGAGGCCTCAGAAGAAGAGGAAACACCCAATGGGGTGCCCTGGAGTGCCGGTTCCCTATGCTTGGGGTCTGGAGGAGGAGCAGAGGTTGGCACAGGCACTACAGGGGATGGAGCCGGTGGGACCGAAAGTGGAGCTGACTCAGTGGCCAGCACACTCCTCATGACATCGAAGGCATCCCTGCCACGATGCAGAGAAAGCTCCGGTTCCAAGGAAATCAGAAACTTTCTCCGCACCGAGGGAGATGGCTCTGAGGCCAATGTAGGAGCCGAGCTCACCTGCGCCGAAGCTCCGAGAGGGAGAATGGGGTTGGACAAGGGTCCGATGCTACTCTCCCCCTCAGAGCCGACGAGGGAGCCCCGGCACCCAGATCCCTTGATGGACGGCACCACCGAGGGGATTGGAGCCGATGACAGAACCAAAGGAGATAAGAGTTATTGGAGCAGACGGTTCCACTACTCGAACCCCAATGAACTCCGGCTCTGAACTCATTGGAGTCGGAGAAGGAACATCGATAAAAGTGGATGGAGCCGACACCTGTTGAAGAGGGCTGGACAACATCTTGGCAAGTGCCTGCGACTTAAGCAACCTACTGACCACTATCTCCACATCGTGATCCGACAGCCTAGAGGATCAAGAGGAGTGAGAGGATCAGTGACTGCGCTCGCTCTGAAGCAAGAGAGACCAAGGAGCCGAATGTACCGATTCCAATGAAGGAGACCTCAGCCTCTTGTGGCTCCGCGAAGGCTCCGAAGTTTCTGATGGAGCCGATGGGGAGATAGTCTTATCAGTGCCAGCCGGAACCGAAGTAGAAGGTAGAGTCTGAACTGAGAACGGCTCTGAACTTGGAGCCAACGGCCTGGTAGATTCAGAGGATTTCACAGGGTGAGACGTCTTGGCCGGTGAATCCTGGGGCTTTAAAAGACCCCCTAAGAATAAGCTTATTCTTACGCTCCTGCAGGACTCTTGGACTAAATGCATGGCAGATAGAACAAGAGTCCTGCAGATGCACAGCGCCTAAACAATAGACGCAAGAAGTGTGCCCATCTGCCAGAGACATTTTCTGACAGCATGAGTCACACTTCTTGAATCCAGACACTTTGGATTCTTTTGACATCCTGAAAGAAGGAAACAACAACTACCACAACAGCTACCAAAGCAAAATACAGTCTACACAAAAAACACACTGTACTACAAGACTATAGCTAAAGGATTTTTTTTTTTAATAGGAAAGCCTCTAAACGGCTAGCCTATGAAAGAAAGGTAGAAGGAAAGCCTCTAACCTAAATGGCTAACCTGACAAGAATATGATGGGGGAGAGGGGCGAGGGAGAACTCTCTAAGTTAAACAAGTTCTACAAAGAAAGGATGGGATACTACAATTAAACACTAGCTATCACAAAAAACAAGACTAATGTTAACAATAAAACACTGAAAAAAATATAATTCTAGGGTAAGAAAGTTATAAGAAAAACTTTATACGAGCCTGAGCCAGAAAAACGACACCTTGCAGCTGAAGTGGAAAATGAGATCTTGGTAGCTATTGCTAGGCATCATGGGATAAGGGATAGCCTCGAGCCAGTAAACAGCTCTCGAGCTATAGAAGATGGCCGAGTCGGAGCCGAGGATCGGCTCCGATCCCAACCAGCAAGAACGAAGGCGAGACAGACAACTTAACATCATGGTTTCCCTGGCTGTGTCATATGTGAACTCCAAAACAAACAGACCCTGCACCTGAACAGTCTGTTGAGACTCACCATCTGTACAGGATATGAAACTGATGAATGGGTTACAGCAACGTTTGGCACACTCCACGAGTGTCAGTGCACAACAGACCATGGGAACTATTGTCTTATAAGCCTAATAAGCCCGATGTGCAAGGCCATGGAGTCCATCATTACGGAACTCATAAACAGAGCTATTGAGAGCCTACAAACACCCAACCCTACCCATTTTGGTTTGGGCAGGGGCAGATCATGGTTCCTAAACCTGCTGGACAGTTTCAAGGCAGTCACCCAGGACATGCATCAATGAAATGAGATACACACGGCCTACACAGACCTTGAAAAGCCCTTTTCCAACATCCCACACACATGGCGTATCCACAAAATCAACAACCTGTGCATAAACACGTATGTCATCTGATGGATTGCCAACTGGAGTCAGATAGATCCCACATGGTTCAGTCCTGGGACCCCTCCTGTCTGGTGTATACTTTTCAGAAATACAGTCAAACACGAGGGCTATGTTTAGTAAGGTTTGTGGATGACTGCAAAAAGGTTGTCATAATCAATGTTTGGGACAACAGAGACATCCTTAAAAGGGTCTCAGTCAGACAGATGTGGCGTCAAACTTATGGGCTCGAGCTACAGTCATACAAATACCACATAGGTGCCAACACCCTAAATATGGAGGTAATAATAAGAGATCTATGGACACGTGGATAGTCATCACTACTTCCAGAAACACATTCACAAAGTGGTTAGAAAATCATGCTATATGTTCCCACAAACTGCCAACGTCTTTGCATGTAGGTCAAAGGGGGTTCCCTCTACTCATCAGTTAACAGACCCATCATAGAGTACCACAACACACTTGCGATGAATCTGACTAGGCACCTTCAGCAGCTGGAAAGACCACTGACGTACCTCAACAAGAGCATTACTGGCCTCAAACAGTTGCCCCATGCAACAAGAATGAATTTAACTCAATCTGTACTCTGTTGCATACTGTCTACTCAGGTGATCTCTGCCCAACAGACAGGTCCATGTCCAATTCAGAACAGATGTACATGTGCTATCTGAAGTAACCCCAAGCTCACTGTACTACATGCTCTAGGGATATCATCATCACAACAATAAATAGAACATGTTGGAGGGATACATTAATAACTCACAGACTTCCCTTTCTTTGGAACAGGCTCCCTCCCAACCTACATTAAGCTTAGTCCCTCACTGACACTCTTCCAGAGGAGCCTTGATGAGTGTATGTGAAACTGAACTGTCACACCATGGATCACTTCATCAGCTCTACTACACAGAGGCCTAGGGAACTAACTCCATGGGTGCTGATAGCTGCACACTCTGGTCATACTAATATATGCCTTCAGGCAGATAGCCTATTACCTACCTATATATATATATATATATATATATATATATATATATATATATATATATATATATATGTGTGTGTAGGGGGAACACAGTATAATAAGCCAAAGATGTATGGGAGCCATCCAGGACTGTCCCACCCAGCACACATCCCAATGGCACAAAAGACATGAGGTGCACATCTCACCCAGTGTACATAACAGCCACCAGTATATGTAAGCATTACAGTGTATGTGGTCCATGTGCCTGCTGTACAACATGACGGTACAATGAAGTACACATCTACTATCTGTAGATATGTACCTGTCACATAGTCTACTACATACCTATGAACCTATCTTGAATAAGGCATATGTTAGCCTATTCAAGTTGTGCAGCTTTCACCACCCCATTGGGTAGTCTCCCAAGCTCTCGTTCTAATAGTTAGTACCCTAAGCCTCTTTCTAGTGGGGCTGCTGATGTGACGGCTGGCGGGAATGGTCTGTTTCCCATCCACTCATCAAGGTTCCTACTGAAGACTGTCAGCGAGGGTCTCTGTCTGATGTACATTGGGACTCTGTTCCGCAGTAAGGCAAGTGTCTGGGATGGTACTCTATCCCACCAGCATGTTGTATTCATTGTTGTGATGAGGTTCACATCCCTGGAGTGTGTACGGCGACTCAATTTTGTTATCTGTAGATGGAGCATGCTCAGCAGTTATGTGTTGGACATGGCTCTGTATATTAGGCAGAGTGTGCCTCTGAGTAGGCGGTATGCAATGAAGAACATATTTAGTTTTACCAGTTGTGTTACATAACACAACTGTTTGAGGCCAGTAATCCTCTTGGTGAGGTACCTCTGAGGTCTCTACAGCTGCTGGATATGCGTAGTCAAGTACATCCAAAATAGTGCATTGTACTCAATGATGGGTCTGATGACTTAAGAGTAGAGGGCCACCACTACCTCTTCGGATCCTGATGCAAACCCTTTGTTGATTAGGTGGACCACATAGGATTTCCCAATCACTTTGGCAACATGGTTGTCAAAGGAAAGATGACTATCTACTTGTGTCCCCAGTTATTACCTTGTCAGTTTTAAGGGGGTAATACCTATGTGGTAGTTTGTGTGTACTTTGTTTTCACCAAAGGGGATCACTATGCATTCCTCCACATTGAGCTTGAGGCCATGATTCTGACACCACACATCTGTCTCAGAGTCCCTTCTGGAGAATATTTGTGTCATCCGGGGAATCTATTATGGCAAACACTTTACAGTTCCCAGCAAACTTAGCCACAACCCTCCTGTGTTGGCATGTACATTTGAGAAGTCTATACCAAACAGGGGGGACCCCAGGACTGAACCCTGGGGGCCACCAGTTGTTACCGGTGTAGAGTCTGACATGTAGCCAGCAACTCTTAATTTGTGGAATCTATCTGTGAGCCAGTTTGCAATCCATCTTGTGATGTATGGATTCATGCCCAGGTTGGTGAGTTCATCTATGATATCTGACTGGGGAATGGTGTCAAAGGCTGTAGTGAGGTATAGGTAGGCTGTGTTGAGCTCATTTCAATCATCTAATGGTCTCAAAGAAATCCACCCAGTTCAGGAGGCGTGATCTGAATATGATGAAGTCAAACTGGGTGCGTTCAATTGTGTGAAGGTTCACAATCTCTTTATTGTTGACTTCCATTGTGATTGGCTCCATTGCCTTAAAGATCAGACTCATCAGGCTCATAGAGCATGAATGGCAAGGGTTTTTTTGTGGCCCCACCCCTGTGGAGTGTGAAGAATGTTGCTGTGCAACATTCTATGAGTACATATCCTGTACAGAGCATGTAGAGAGAGATGTAGGTATCCTTGATGAATATGGATACATCCCCACCCTATGTGCTATGATCCAGGTCCTGATGCTGGAAGGTATGGAATGAGTAGTATCCTGGTAGTGCCGGTGTGCTCTCTGGAGCCTTGAACTAGGTTTCTGTTACTGCACAGATATCAATATTCTCCATACTGAGATGTGCCTCGAGTGTGTGCATCTGGAGGCTGAGACTTCTGGCAATGAGTAGCATTTAGCTAACTTTGTGGTTATTTGTGTTGGTTATGGGGCTTGGTTTGTCCTGAGTGACCGGTGTTCCACACCTGAAGTCAACGCCTCATTGGTCCCATCTGACCATAAGCTAATTACCCTACATATCCACATTCTGGACCCAGCTCCCATTAAGGAAACCATGTTAAAAAATGTCTCCAAAGCCGACTTCATGCTTCTTAAGACAGAAGTGCTGAACTTCAGGACACCCATGCAGATGGACAATACTGTTACAACTACTGAATCCTTCACAATTGCACTTTATAAGCACTTACATGAGTGCATGCATCGTGCTATCCCAAACAGAACCAAGACGCTATCCTCCAAGAAAAGGAAGCCTATCTGGTGGCCCCCTGCCATAAACAAACTGCACAACAGAAGGAAGAAACTGCTGCAAAAGAGGGTAAAATCCCATGAGAGGAGGAGCTCCCTGGTCAGCCTCAGGAAGAAGTTGTGATCCCTGATAAAATCCTCCAAAGTTAGTTAGGAAAACAAAGTCGACACTGATGCTAAAGACAACCACAAAGCATTCTATAGCTATGTCAAGGATCTCAATGGCAACACTCAGATCTGCTCTGAGTTACAGCACAATGGCACTAAATATACAGACCCAACTGATATTGTCAACAGCCTGGCAGATAGGATCAATGCTAACTTTACTCCCTCTCACCCATGAAAGAGCACATCTCTATACCGGAAGAATGCAAAGTTGCTGTTGTCATGGCTGCACAGGTAAAAACCACTCTCCAAAGGCAAGAACACAGTATCCATGGGACCAGATTACACCCCAGGCTGCGTTCTACATGAACTACAGAACGAACTGGCACCACACCTATGTACCATGTACAATCACAGCTTCACCTCAGGCTTTGTGCCTGCTGAATGGTGCACAGTGACAGTTATCCCACTACACAAGGGGGGAGCCACCACGGACCCTGGGATCTAGCTCCCCATTAGCCTGATGAGCCTGGTCTGCAAGGCCATGGAACGTATCATCATGGAACTTATAAACAAAGACACTGGTAATCTCCAAACTCTGGACCACAGCCATTTTGGGTTTGTAAAAGGTAGATCATGTCTCCTAAACCTGATAGACTTCTTTGAAGCAGTCACCAAAGCCGTAGACAAGGGTAAGGTGGTTCACACAGCCTATCTAGATCTTGCCATGGCTTTCGACACCATCCCCCACTCTGGAATTATGGATAAACCCACTAAACTAGGTATAAATCCCTATGTCACAAGATGGGTTGCCAACTGGCTCACTGACACAACCCACACTGTGAAAGTAGCAGACTCCAAGTCCGACTTCAGACCAGTGACAAGTGGAGTACCACAGGGTTCAGTCCTGGGCCCTGTCCTGTTTGGTATCTACTTCCCTGAAGTACAGGTTAACATAGAATTCTCTGGCTAATGAAGTTCCCAAATGACTGCAAACTAGGAGCCCTAATCGAGACTACTAACAATGTGGACATCCTACAAAAGGGCCTCACTGAGACAGATGCCTGGTGTCAAAGCCATGGGCTCAAGCTCAATGCCAAAAAGTGCATTGTTATCCCCTTTGGTAAAAACACTGTACCCATGAACTACAACATAGGTGGTAGTATACTTAACACCGAAAGTGTGATAAGAGACCTTGGGACACAGGTGGACAGTAGACTCTCCTTTGATAATCACATCGCCATAGTAGTCAGGAAATCCTTCTACGTGGCACACCATCACAAAAGGTGTCTCATGCAGAATAAAAGAGGTCATTGTTTCCCTCTACTCATCACTCAGTAGATCCAATATAGAGCACAATGCCCCTTTTGCTATGTACCTCACAAGACATCTACAACAACTAGAAAGCCTGCAGAAATACCTCACAAAGAGGATTAGCGGCCTCAAATACATGCCATACACAGACCGTCTCAAAAAGTACAGTTTTGTACCTACCATAAATGTAGATGTTCAAGTGCTAATACAGATGCAGTCATAACAGATGGGTTATCCTGCCATCAGGCGGGTCCTCGATCGGCCGAATTCCAAAGTCTAGGTCCGGCGTCGGATGTCGTCACTTCTTCCCTGACGTCAGTGCAGCAGGGGTATAAAAGAACCAGCCAACGCCATTTTCTCCAGTTTTTCCTGCCCCAGATGTCAGGTGCCCCCAGAAGGAAGGCAAAACATAAATTTATGTAATAATGCAATGCAATATAATCAAAAAACAATAGTTGCAAGCAAATACACCATAAAAGAATACCCCAATCAGGTTGTATGAGGAGGTGTTAGCCATTAGGCCTGTCCCAAGAGGGGAAGGAGGGAGGGAAACCTGGACTGCAGCTGTATTAGCACTCGAACATCTACATTTATGGTAGGTACAAAACTGTACTATGTTCATCGTGCATACAGCTGCAGTCATAACAGATGGGTAGAATCCCAAAGCTAAAAAAGGGGTGGTAGGCACTAAGAGGAACTAGGAGGAGCAAGGATGCCCTGCAAGACTGCAGTGGCAAAGCCAGCTCTAAATTTGGAGTATAATGGTAGGTGATAGTGCTTGGAGAAAGTATGTACAGAACTCCAAGTGGCTGCTTCCCAAATATCTTTGGTAGGAAGGTACAGTTTTGTACCTACCATAAATGTAGATGTTCGAGTGCTAATACAGCTGCAGTCATAACAGATGGGTTTTCCTGCCGTCAGGCGGGTCCTCGGTCGGCCGAATTCCAAAGTCTAGGTCCGGCGTCGGTTGTCGTCACTTCCTCCCTTCCGTCAGTGCGACCGGGTATAAAAGATCCAGCCGACGCCATTTTCTTCAGTTTTTCTTGCCCCAGATGTCAGGTGCCCCCAGAAAGAAGGCAATACATAAAATTATGTGAGTAATCACAAAATCATTTTTGAAATCCTACCCCTTCAATTATTTAAATTTATTGGCCATCCTACAGTATTTCATAGTACCAAAATACAAAAGTGACCGCCCCTTTCAATCCATCTTGCTGTTTTAAAAATAGTAACTCTCCACTAAACCTTAACTTTTTAAACAGGTAACTCAAGTTACCTACTTTCACATCTAACTTCTCTAGTGCACACTGCAGAGTGCATTCTTTTCAATCTTACCTTTAAGCATCCCTGTGACTAGCACTTTCTCTAATACCTGCTGGAAAGCACTAGGAAGCCTTAAACTCATACAAACACTGAACTCTCCTTGTTAACAAGGAGAAATTAATAGTAGGCACTAAACAGCCTATAATTGCAAAGTACCTTGCTAAGGAAACAGCTCCTATACTTTACAAAGAAAAAAAAAAAAAAGCCCCAAACCAGGCATGTCCAAGGGTCAGCTTCGGGTGATTTCTCCTGTCCACCTGGTGAATCTGGGCATACTGGGGCAATGCAGCAATTGCCTCATGTACACAGACAACCCTCTCCTCCTACCACCCAACGCTACAACCTGTGAGAGATGCACTTACATAGCCAAAATGGAAGCAAAGCTCTCTCCACCCAAGATTGTGCTAAACAGTCAAGAGGAGAAGGTTAACACCCACACTACACCTCAAGCAACACATAGCCCTTCTAAACCCGCACCACCAACACCCACATATAGCAACACTAAATCCACATATGCAGAGGCCCTTAACTGTAACCTGCCCAAGCAACAAAGACCTCTGAAGCTGAAACGCAAACAAACACCAATCACAACCAATGTGTCACATAGTTCACAACACCAGTGTGCCACCCAGCAACGGCCCCTAAGGCAAGACAATGTACCAAACACTTTAGTCATAGGTGACTCTATAGTCCGGCACACTGATGTCCCTCTCATCAAGTTGAATAAGGGGAAAATTACAGTCAGCTGCCTGTCGGGTGCCAGGATCCGCCACATAACACATGCACTCAAGTCACTCCACAAGTACAAATACGACTCTGTCATTGTCCATGTTGAAGTGAATGACTTGAGACGTACCTCCCTGGACTACATGAAAAGAGACATGGAAGAGCTCTCGGATCATGTGGCCCAGGCAGGTATGACCCTAGCCCTGAGTAGCATCCTTCCTTCGCCCAGAATGATACCACAATATAAGGATAAAATGATTGACTTCAACAATTGGCTAAGCTTATGGTGTCATTCAAAGGGGATCCAGTATCTGTCTGCCTGGGATGACATGATTGACAGACCACGATGCTTTGCCAGAGATGGTCTGCACCTGTCGCCCCTGGGATTCAGGTTACTGGCTAAGGCTCTTGCCACCCTATAGTGCCTTTTTTAGGCAAACTTCAAAGGACAAAACCACCACCGTAACAGGTACAAGCATGCAAAATCTGAAGGTAATGCTACTCAATGCTAGAAGTCTAAATCTCAAAATGCACTCTCTCGAGGCACTCCTAAAAATGGAGAACATCGATATCTGTGCAGTAACTGAGACCTGGTTCAAGGCTCCAGAGAGCACCCCTGCAATACCAGGCTACAACTCTTACCACACTTTTCGGCCACCAAACCAGGACCGAAACACTACACCTTTCTAAACATACTGGAAAATATTAAGATAGAACCAAACACCCTAATACTGGGTGATTTTAACTACCCTGCCATTAACTGGGAAAACTACTCATGTCCCAACACCTTTGCACAACGGTTCTTGGAATTCATAAATTCCAACGCCCTGGATCAACTAATCCATAGTCCCACCAGGGGCTCCAATATCCTAGACCTGGTCATTACCAACATGGGAAATCAATGCTCCATACCTATGGTCACCCCTCGTTAGTCAGGTCTGACAATAAGCTAATCACCCTTAACATCCACATCCCACCCCCACCCCCCAGTAAAGAAACCACCAAAAAAACTTCTCCAAAGCCAACTTCATGCTACTCAAGTCAGAAGTGACAAACTTCATGACACCCATGCAGACAGGAACTGAAAGTTCAACTGCTTAATCCTACACTAAGGCACTGTACGAGCACATCCACTCATGCATGAATCGTGCCATCCCAAATAGAACCAAAATGCTCTCATCCAAAAAAAGGAAGCCAATCTGGTGGTCCCCTGCCATAAACAAACTTTACAACAAAACGAAGAAACTTTTGCAGAAAAGTGGAAAATCCCAGGATGCAAAAAACTCACTTACTAGCCTCAGTAAGAAACTGAGATGCCTCATAAAATCCTCCAAAGCTAGTTACGAAAATAAAATTGCCAAAGATTCCAAAGACAACCGCAAAGCATTCTATAACTATGTCAAGAATCTAAATGGCAATGCTCAGATCTGCTCTGAGCTAAAACAGAATGGCATTAAATATACTGATCCGAAGGATACTGCCAATATCCTGGCAGATCGATTCAGTGCCAACTTCACCCCCCTCTCACCCCCTAAATGGCCCATCTCAATACCGGAAGATTGCCAAATTCCAGTAATAATGGCCACACAGGTACAAAACGCACTCTCTAAGCCAAGAATACAGCATCCATGGGACCAGATGACATCCCGGGCTGTGTACTACATGAACTACAATATGAACTGGCACCTCACCTAAGTGCCATGTTTAATCATAGCCTCACCTCAGGTTTCGTGCCCACTAAGTGGTGCAGAGCTACAGTTATCCCAATCCACAAGGGGGGATCCACCTTGGATCCCGGAAACTACCGTCCCATCAGTCTGACAAGCCTTATCTGCAAGGCCATGGAGCGTATTATCATGGAACTTCTAAACAAAGACACTGGCAACCTTCAAACACTGGACCCCACCCAGTTTGGGTTTGTGAAGGGACGATCTTGTCTCCTGAACCTGATTGACTTCTTTGAATCAGTCTCCAGAGCCATGGACAAGGGTAAGGTGGTCCACACAGCCTATCTAGACCTTGCCAAGGCCTTTGACACCATCCCCCACTCTGGAATCATAGATAAACTTACTAAGTTGGGCATTAATCCCTATGTCACCCAATGGGTTGCTAAATGGCTTACTGATAGAACCCACACTGTAAAAGTAGCCGACTCCAAATCCAGCTCCAGACAAGTGACAAGTGGAGTATCTCAGGCTTCAGTCCTGGGGCCGCTCTTGTTTGGCATCTACTTCTCTGAAGTACAGGTCAACACTAAGGGACTCTGGCTAACAAAGTTTGCAGATGACTGCAAACTGGGAGCCATTATTCAATCCCCAAATGATGTGGATACTCTACAAAAGGGCCTTACAGAAACAGATGCTTGGTGCCAGAGCCATGGGCTCAAGCTCAATGCCAAGAAATGTATTGTTATCCCCTTTGGGAAAAAACATGTATCCATGAATTACCATATAGGTGGCAGTACAATAAACACAGAAAGTATGATAAGAGACTTAGGGACACAGGTGGACAGTGGTCTCACCTTCGATAACCACATCGCCACAACAGTCAGGAAATCCTTCTATGTGGCACACCTCATCACGAAGGGCTTTTCATCCAGAAAAAAGGAGGTCATTGTCTCACTGTACTCATCAGACCCATTATAGAATACAACGCCCCATTTGGTATGTACCTCTCAAGACATCTGCAACAACTGGAAAGGCCTCCGAAATACTTCACTAAAAGAATCACAGGCCTAAAGCAGATGCCCTACGCTGACTGCCTTAAAACACTCCAGCTATACTCTGTCACATATCGTCTACTCAGAGGCGATCTCTGCTTAACATACAAGGCCATGTCAAACCCAGAGCTGTTGGACATGCTACACTTAAAGAAATCCCAATCCCTCAGAGCTACACGCTCCAGGGATCTAAACCTTGTCATCACAATAAACAAAACATGCTGGAGGGATAGGTTCCTGACCCAGAGACTCCCCAGACTCTGGAATAAATTGCCCATACATGTCAAGCACAGTGCCTCTTTGGACCTCTTCAAGAGTAACCTTGACGATTGGATGGGAGAAAGGAAATTCACCCCAGGGATCACATCAGTCGCCCTGCTAGACAGGGGTCCAGTAAATAATGTGGGAAGAAATAGCCAGGGAATTGTTATGGCTAGGCTTGTATAGGCCCTAGGGCTGGTAGCCTAGTACCAACCTATGAACCTATGTAATAATTCAATGCAATATAATCAAAAAACAGTAGCTGCAAGCAAATACACCATAAAAGAATACCCCTAGAGGGGAAGGAGGGAGGGAAACCTGGACTGCAGCTGTATTAGCACTCGAACATCTACATTTATGGTAGGTACAAAACTGTACTATGTTCATCGTGCATACAGCTGCAGTCATAACAGATGGGTAGAATCCCAAAGCTAAAAAAGGGGTGGTAGGCACTAGGTGGAACTAGGAGGAGCCAGGATGCCCTGCAAGACTGCAGTGGCAAAGCCTGCTCTAGATTTGGAATATAATGATAGGTGATAGTGCTTGGAGAAGGTATGTATGGAACTCCAAGTGGCTGCTTCCAAAATATCTTTGGTAGGAACCCCCCTGAGGAAAGCTGCAGAGGTAGCTGTGGCCCTTGTGGAGTGAGATCTGATGCCTGCAGGTACAGATTTTCCATGAAAAGAGTAACAAAAGCGTATGCAGTGGGCTATCCACTTTGAGATTGTCTGTTTGGAAATAGGCTTCCCTTGAGCTCCTGCAGCATAGGACACAAAGAGTTGCTCTGATTTTCTGAAAGGCTTTGTTCTGTCCAAATAATAACGCAGCTGTCTGTGAATGTCCAAGGAATGTAGCAGTCTTTCCCCTTTGTTTTGAGGATTAGGGTAGAAGGTAGGTAAATGGATAGCCTGATTCAAGGCTACCCTGGATACTACCTTTGGCATAAAGGACTGATTGGTTCGTAAGGTAACTCTGTCCTGATGGAAAATGATGAAAGGCTGCACAGCCATGAGGGCTTGTAGTTCCGAAACCCTGCATGCTGAAGTGATTGCCAGAAGGAAGGCTGTTTTCCATGATAAATATTGCAGTTCTGTTGAAGCAGCTGGCTCAAATGGAGGCAGGGTCAGTTTTTCTAGAATAAAATTGAGGTCCCAAGCAGGTACTGGTTGCTTCCTTGGGGGTTTTATATTCTTAGCCCCTCTGAGGAACTGTCTTAAGAGAGGGTGAGAGAATAAAGGAGGATCAGTGTTGTATTGAGCAGAAATGGCTGAGGCATGGATTTTGATGGAGGAGAATGAAAGTCCACTGCTTAGCATCTCGGCTAGGTACTGTAATATTTGAGGTAAATTCAGTATTCCAGGATTCTGACCCTTTTTCTGATTCCAGGCACAAAACCGTTTCCATTTTGCGGAGTAGGCTTTTCTAGTAGAAGGCCTTCTGGCCTCCAAAATGACATCCTGCACCTCCTTGGACAGTAGGGTCTGTTGTGTATTTAAGGAATCCTCCATGCGGCTAGATTGAGTGTTTTCAGCTGACTGAAGAGTTTTGAAGTTGTGCCGAGTCAACAGAAGAGGCATTAGAGGCAGGATCCATGGTGGGGAATGCATCAGGCTCCTCAGGAGTGGGTACCAGTGTTGTCTTGGCCAGTCTGGAGCAATGAGAATCATCTTTGGTCTGTCTGCTCTGGCTTTTAATAGAACTTTGGGCAGCAGAGGAAGAGGTGGAAAGGCATAAACTGTCATTGTTGTCCAACTGAAAGAGAGTGCATCCACTTTCCAGGCCTGTGGATGATAGGTCCTTGAGCAGAATTTTGTCAATTGGTAATTTCTGTGGGTAGCAAAGAGATCTATGTCTGGCCTTCCCCATGCTTGAATTATCTTTGTAAAAACTTGAGGATGCAACTTCCATTCGTGTGGATCTGTCATATTTCTGCTTAGATGGTCTGCCGGCGTGTTTTCCTTGCCTGGCAGGAATTGTGCTTGAAGTTGGATTTGTAATTTCAGAGCCATGTTCCAAAGAGACACGGCTAGACTGCACAGGGGATATGAATGGGTTCCTCCCTGTTTGTTTATGTACCACATCACTGTGGTGTTGTCTGTCCTTATCAATAGCTGGCCTGGATGCAGTAGGTCTTTGAAAGCCATAATAGCATTTATTACTGCTAGCATTTCCTTTTGATTGATGTGTAGGTGATTTTCTTTTTGGGACCATTTGCCCTGAATGCACTGATCTGTCATGTGCGACTCCCAGGCGTAGTCCGAGGCGTCTGTTGTGATGATTTGATTTGCTTGAGGCAAGCAGAATGGGAGACCTATGTTTCTTTGGCATGCTTGAGCCCACCACAGAAATTCCTTTTGGAGGCATGGAATCAGTGGTATAATTGTTTCCAAACTGTGGCTGTGTTGAGACCATAAGTTTTTTAGGTACCATTGAAGTTTCCTCATATGCAGCTCTGCACATGGGATTAGCAGGATGCAAGATGCCATGAATCCCAGAGCCTGCAAGATTTTCCTTGCAGTCAGCCTGGTGAAGGTTGCCAGTTTTCTGAAGTATTGAGTTAGTTGCCCTTGTTTCGCTGGCGTGAGGTAGGCCATCTGGGTGTTTGTATTCAAGCTGGCACTCAGGAAAATTATTGTTTGAGAGGGTATTAGTCTTGATTTCTTTTTGTTGACTGTGTATCCCAGAGAGTTCAACAACTTTATTACAAACGCCAGGTGTTTCAGAAGTATGTGTTTGCTGTCCGCTTGGATCAGGCAGTCGTCCAAATATGGGTATATTTGTATCCCTTGAAGTCTGCAGAAGGCAATTACTGATGCCAGGCATTTCGTGAACACTCTGGGTGCAGTAGATAAGCCAAAGGGCAATGCAGAGAATTGATAATGGGTTGAACCTGCAAGAAATCTGAGGTATCTTCTGCAATCTTGTCTGATAGGGACATGCAGGTATGCCTCCTTGAGGTCCAATGTTACCAGCCAAGACTCCTTGCCCAGCATGGGAAGAAGCTGCTGTAATGTGAGCATCTTGAATTTTGGTACGAGTAAATATGTGTTTAGGATGGATAGGTCCAAAATAGGTCTCCTATCTTTGTCCTTCCTTGGTACCAGGAATAGCCTGGAATAAAAACCTTGACCCTGTTCTTGTGTAGGTACCTCTTGAATAGCTTTCATGTCCATGAGAGCTGAAATTTGTTTTTGTGCCTCTGCCCTTTGATTTTGTGGCAGGTTTGGCATGCCTCTCATTTTTGGAAGGGTGTGAAAGTGGAATCTGTAGCCTCTGTCTATAATGTCCAGGATCCATTTGTCTTTTGTGACAATATGCCAATTTTTCAAAAATAATGCCAGTTTTCCGCCTAAAGGTGCTGCCATTAGAGCTTCGCTTGGCATGCAAAGGGGAAAGTCATTGGTTCTGCTTTCTGAATGGCTGTGATCTATCCTCACCCCCTCTTGGTGTAGGTGCTTGCCATTGTCTGCCTCTAAATGATCCTTGAGATTGCCCTCTGCCTCTCGGGCGCCTGTATCTACCTCTTTGAGGTCTGTCCGTGGCTGGAAAGGATCAATTTTTTGAAGGCCAATTTCTACTGAAACGTGGAGGTTGTACCTGTAGGAAATCTTTTACTGTTTGCATTGATTTTGCCTTTTCCTCCATTTTCTTTAATACATCCTCAGCTTTAACACCAAACAATACATCTTTTTGAAGAGGTGCATCTAGTAATTTAGCTTTGACATGATCTGTTAAGCTTTGCTCTTTGAGCCAAGCATGTCTACGTATGACTGATCCTGTAACAACAGCTCTACATGAGGCCTCTAAAGCATCAAAACCACATTGCAAGGTATGTTTACCCACTTGTTCTGCACTATGCAACAAATCCTGCAACTCCTTCAAGTCTGGTTGTTCAGGTTGTGACATTTTGCTTTTCAACTGAGATAACAAAAACTGTTGATACTTTAACACATGGAGCTGACAGTTTAATGCCCTCATGGTTAAAGTGGCCGAGGTGTATACCTTTTTCCCCCACCTTTCTAAAGCTCTGGAATCTCTCTCTGAAGGTAATGGATTTTTGGCAGTGGAGGCCTTAATTCCCTCGGGACCCTGTGAAATAATTTCTGGGTCAGCCGCATGGCTTTTGTATAGGAATTGGTGTGAATCAGAAACCCGGTAATACCTGTCAGGCTTGACTGGAGCTGGAGGTAAAGAATCTATGTTAAGGCTGGCCTCTGAATACACATCATCTAGTATGTCTAAGACAGGAGGGATAGCCAGAGGCTTGTGCTGAGGGAGCAAGAGGAAATCCCTGAGCCTTTTCTTGGAGTATGAGTAATCCTGGCCTTCCCAGTGGAAGTGTTCCCTCAAGGTATGCAAGGTTTCCCCAAAAGAATAATCCTCAGCGGGGGAGACAGAGGGAATGGACTCCTCTGCATCAGAATATTCAGAATGTTCTGAAGTAATGGAGGCCTGGTCCGAGGAAGGGTATTCTTCCTCCACTCTGGGCCTTTTGTCCGAGGGGAGTTGAGAACCCCTGATAAGAGTAATCAAATCCTGAGCCATTTTGAGCATCTGTTTTTTAGGCATGGGGCCTTGAGAGGGGCCCTGTGGGGCTTGTCTTTTAGTATGCATGGCTGCTTTAGATTTAGTGAAAGCCTTAATGGAAAAAGAAGAAGAAGGCCTGAAGACACCTTGAGAGGTAGCAGGCCTGTCTAAACTCTGAGTTTCCCCGCCAAGAGTGGCGTCGGTATCTGTAATCGGGGTGTGGGCCGAGGAGCCTGCGACCTCGGGCACAGAACCGCTAAGGAAGTGTCATCGGTAGTCAGGGGCTGCGTAGGCGCCTCGCTGAGAACTGGAGCACCTGTAGTCGGCTTTAGCATGGTGTCAGTAGAAGTCGCGGACCTCGTATGTCAGTCCTTATCTTTGCGTCTTTTACTCAAAACTGGAGTCGGAGTATCCGATGACATAATGTAATTAAACTTTTTGCCAAAATAGTGTTGGGCGAACTCCACCCGATGCTTAATAGTGTGTTTGTTGAATGTAGCACAAAAACGACAGGCCGAGACATCGTGGTCTGGGCCTAAGCAAGGAATGCAGAGGGAATGGAAATCCTTATGCGGTATTTGCTTCCCACATGAAATGCAATTATTAACTTTGTCTGACATCGGTCTGAGGCAAGAAAAGTTTCCCCAACGGGGTACTTAGCTTTCAAGAAAACTTTGATTGAAAAATATTCGTAATCTCAGGAGCTGGCCGACCGGCACTTGCGAACTGCTTCTGCTTTGGGCACCGCGCAGCATGAAAGACTGAAGAAAATGGCATCGGCTGGTTGTTTTATACTCCTGCCGCACCGACGTCAGGGAAGAAGCGACGACATCCGACGCCGGACCTAAACTTTGGAATTCGGCCGACCGAGGACCCGCCTGACGGCAGGATAACCCATCTGTTATGACTGCAACTGTATGCACGATGAACATCACTACAGCTTTACTCTTTCACATATCACCTACTCGGAGGTGATCTTTGCCTAACATACAAAGCTATGTCAAACACAGAGCTGTTGGACATGCTCCACTTAAAGAAATCCTAATCCCTCCCAGCGTCAGCCCCAAAACCCAGACTGAAATACAAAAGGAGGGGGTGTATCCATTTTCATAAAGGATACCCACACCTCCAGGTTAGTGGCACAGCATGAGGCCTTGGAGACCATGCAAGTGCAACTAACATTGGGCAAAGCTGCTTATCAGATCATAGTCTGCTACAGATCACATAGCTTGTCTCAGGACCCTCACTCAGTATTCCTGAGAACACTGGGAAATATAAAGGTCCTACCAAACACCATGATATGAGGAGACTTCAACTACCCAAACACTGACTGGGAGAATTACCCGAGTACAAAGTCCTTTGCCCAATGCTTCCTAGAGTTTATAAACTCAACTGACCTGGAATAGCTGGTCACCACACCCACTAGCAGTGACAACATACTGGACCTGAGCATCACCAACATGGGGGATCAGTGTTCCACACCAGAGGTAAACCCCTCACTGGTAATATCAGATCATGAAGTAATCACACTGTGTGAAAAACTTTTCAAAAGCAAACTTCACACTTCTCAAGACTGAAGTGGAAAAGTTTCAAAGCCCCCTTGCTACAGGATAATGCTATCCAATCTGCAGAATCCTTTACAAGTGCATTCTGTGAGCATCTACAGGGATGCATGGATCGAGCCATCCCAATTAAAACCAAGACTCACTCCTCCAAAAAAAAAGAAACCAATCTGGTGGTCCTTGCCTATAAATAAGCTATACAACAGAAGGAGGAAACTAACACATGATAGAGCAAAATTCCAAAAAGGAAAGGCATCACTGATCATTATTAGCAAGAAACTATGATCACTCATAAAATAATCCAAGTCCAGTTTCTAAAGAAAAATTGCCAAGGAATCTAAAGATAACCACAAAGCCTTCTTTAGCTATATCAAACATTTAGGCGGTAACTCTCAGATATGCTTTCAGCTACTGCATAATGGCAAAAAATACACTGAACCAACTGACATTGCCAAAATCCTGGTGGACACGTTCAGTGCAAACTTCAACCCCCCTCACCCCCAAAAGGGCCCGTGTCCATCCCAGAAGAATGCAGAGCCCCAGACTTCATGGACATGCAGGTAAAAACAGTCCTCTCCAAAGCTAAGAACACAGCATCAATGGGACTGAATGGTGTCCCAGGCTGCGTCTTACACGAGCTCCAAAAGGAACTAAACCCTCACCTACATTCACTGTTCAGACTCAACCTTACCACAGGCTATGTACCCAAAGAATGGCATACAGCAACAGTCATCTCGCTCCACAAAGGTGGTGCCACAACAGAACCTGGGAACTATTGCCCTATAAGCCTGACCAGCCTGGTCTGCAAAGCTATGGAACGAATTATCATGGAACTCATAAACAGAGACATTGGGAACCTCCAGATACTGGACCCTACCCAATTTGGCTTTGTTAAAGCCAGATCCTGCCTCCTAAACCTAGTTGACTTCTTTGAAACAGTTACCAAGGCCATAGATGAAGGGAAGGTAGTCCACACAGCCTACCTGGACCTCACTAAGGCCTTTGACACCATTCCCCACTCTGGCATCACAGACAAGTTTACCAGTTTGAACATTAACCCCTATGTCATGAGATGGGTGGCCAACTGGCTTCACGGATAGAACACACATGGTCAGAGTTGCAGGTGCCATGTCCGACTCTAAACCAGTCACAAGTGGCATCCCACAGGTCTCGGTCCTGGGACCCCTCTTGTTCGGTATATACTTCTCTGAGGTACAGGCAAGCACGAGAGGACTATGGCTGACCAAGTTCCCAGATGACTGTAAACTGGGGGCCATAATCGACTCTGTGGCTGACACAGACATCCTCCAGAAGGGTCTTACAGAGACAGATACCTGGTGTCAAAACCATGGCCTCAAGCTGAATGCCAAAAAATGCATAGTCATCCCCTGTGGAAAAAACAAAGTGCCCATAAATTACCACAAAGGTGGTAATCCACTAGGTACGGAAAATGTAATTAGGGACCGGGGGACCCAGGTAGATAGTAACCTCTCCTTTGATAATCACATTGGCAAAGTGGTTAGATATTCCTTCTATGTAGCCCACCTAATCATGAAAGGGTTCACCTCTAGATCAAGAGAGGTCATTGTGCCCCTCTACTCATCACTCATTAGGCCCATAATAGAGTACAATGCCCCATTTGGTATGTACCTTAATTGGCACATGCAACAGCTGATAAGACCACAGAAGTACTTCACCAACAGGATCATGGGCCTCAAAGAGATGCCCTATGCATCTCGACTAAAGAAACTCCAGCTCTACTCGGTTGCTTACTGCCTGCTCAGAGGTCATCTATGCCTGATGTATAAGGCCATGTCCAACCCGGAATTAATGAAAATGCTCCACCTCAAGAAAAATAAATCTCTTAGAGCCACATGATCCAGTGAATTAAACCTCAGCAAAGCAATAAACAGGACGTGCTGGAGGGATAGATTCCTATCCCAGAGACTTCCCTCGCTCTGGAATAGAATCCCAGTTGATGTTAGGTAGAGCCCCTTGCAGATTCTCTTCAAGAGAATCTTGATGAGTGGATGGAAAATTGTAAATTTACCTCTGGGATCACTTCAGTGGCCCTGCTACACAGAGGCCCAGGAAACTAATTTAAAAGGGAGGCAAAAGCCAACACATTCTGGCTAGGCTTATAAATGCCCTTCGGCAGATAGCCTAGTACCTACCTATGAACCTACACACTCTAGGGACCTAAACTTTGTCACCACAATAAACAGAACATGCCGGAGGGATAGATTCCTGTCCCACAGACTTCACATACCCCAGAATAAACTACCTATCTATATCAAACAAAGCTCCTCATTAGCACTCTTCAAGGAAAATCTTGATTATTGGATAGGAAATAGGAAATTCACCCTGGGGATCACTTCTGTGTCTCTGCACGACAGTGGCACAGGAAAATAAATTTCTTGGGTGGCAAAATTCAGGGTACCTTTTTGGCTGGCCTTGTATAGGCCCCAGGGTCGATAGACTAGTACCTACCTATGAACCTTTGAGCCTTGCCTAAAAAAGGTAATATGGGGACAGCACAAGCCTTGGCCAGTATTCAGAAGCATAGGGGCGACAGGTGCAAACCATCTGTAGTGAAGCAACAAGGCTTGTCTATCATGTCATCACAGGCAGAGAGAGACTGGATCCCCTTTGAATGACACCAAAAGCTCAGCCAATTGTTGAAGTTTATCATCTTTCTGTTATATTGCAGTATCATGTAGGTGAAGGTAAGATGCTACTCAAGGTTTGACCCCGTGTGTGCCAGCATGTGGTGCATCAACCCATATATGATATGGTCATGGCCTATGCATACAATACACTCACAATACATCTAGTATGATAAACCTGTTGAGGTTAGCAAATGTGAAAAAAAAACCTTTGTGCAAACTGTCAGCAAGTAATGTCTGTATTGCACCTTGTAACTCCATTTTGCTTGCTGAAGTGTAAAGACGTACTTAGTTTGGATTAAGAACACTGCACTTGCCAACTGTATGTGTCTCTCTCCCTGGGGAGGAGCAACCTTTTTGGAGACTACTCAAACACCTTAAAAGTGGCATACTCATCTTTGTCAAGTCCGATGATGTCACCATCCCACAAATATACCTATGGAAAGGTGAAATCCCAGTAATGTGTATAGCGCATTGTGTAAATGCGTACTGTTGTAGTATCATAATGTAGTTAGGTAGGGGTTTGAATCCTGCACTTGCCAACTGTGTGTGTGTGCGTGTGTGTGTGTTTCTCTCCCTGGGGAGGAGCAACCTTTTTGGAGACTACTCAAACACCTTAGAAGTGGTATATTCATCTTTGTCAAGTCCGATGATATAACCATCCTACAAATATACCTGTGGAAAGGTGAAATCCCAGTAATGTGTATAGCATGTCATGTAAATGCGTACTGCTGTAGTGTCATAATGTAGTTAGGTAAGGGTTTGAATCCTGCACTTGCCAACTGTTTTTGTGTGTGTGTGTGTGTGTGTGTGTGTGTCTCCCTGGGGAGGAGCAACCTTTTTGGAGACTACTCAAACACCTTAGAAGTGGTATACTCATCTTTGTCAAGTCTGATGATGTCGCCATCCTACAAATATACCTGTGGAAAGGTGAAATCCCAGTAATGTGTATAGCGCATCGTGTAAATGCATACTGCTGCAGTATCATAATGTAGTTAGGAAAGAGTTTGAATATCACACTTGCTGTGTGTGTGTGTCTGTGCTCCAGGTGTGTGACACCATTGGCCAATGTGGAGTGGGTCTTGATTTCTCTAGTGTATGACATATCACAATGACAACTGTATGTGCATTACACATGTAAGGTAGCTGTGGGGCAAATCCATACACATACATGTGACCTCAAGTATTTAATCGGTGGGTGCTCTGCTTTCGCCATGAATGCATGTGTTATCTTTGCCAGAGCGTGCTGGCGCTTTCCAGACCTTAGGTCACTTCTGTATGCTTGTGACAAGCTTAGCCACTGCAGTGATCCCTGGGCTACGGCTTCCATTTCGCATCCACTCATCATGGTTTCTATTGAAGAATGTGAGTGAGGGTTTATGTTTGAGGTATATTTGAAACCTGTTCCAAAGCAAGCAAAGTCTGGCAAAGATGGCTAATCATTATAGGTGTGCAACAACCTCTGTGGATCTGCATGCAAACCCTTTATTGCTTATGTGCCCCACAGAGGGATTTCCAAAACCCTTTGGTAATGTGATTATCAAAGGAGAGATGACTTAACACGTGGCTCTATGTATACATTAGTACCTGTTTCACATTTTGGGGGCTACTACCTATGTGGTACTCTGGGGATATTTTGTTTTCTAAAAGTGGATAACTATGCTTTCTTAGGCTTATAGCTTTACAGCATGAGTTTGACACCAGGTATCTATCTATATGATACCCTTTTGGAGGATGTGTGTGTCATCTGGAGAATAAAGTATAGCCCACAGTATGCATTTTCATCAAATGTGGGCAGACATATCCCTACTGTGTTTGCTTGTACCTAAGAAAGCTATATGCCAAACAGGAGTGGTCCCAGGACTGAGTGCAGGTGAATACCACTTGTTACTGGCATAGAATAGTACATGGAGGCTGCAAATGTTACTGTGTGCTCTACATCTGTGCGTCAGTTTTCAAGCCATCATCTAACAATCATTTATGGTCAGTCTGTTGAGGTTATGTATAATACCAGTATGTAGGATGGGTATGATTTGCTGGTGAGCTATAGCTTAGCTGTGTTGACCTCACCTATAGCCTTGTTGACTGGCTTGACGTCTACTAGGTGTAGGAGTCATGATCTGGCCTTTAGAGAACCTAAGTGGGTATGGTGCAGTGTTTGCAGGTTCATAAGGCCTCTGTTAATGAGTTCTATAATGCTGTGCTCCATAGCCTTACAGATAACATTGGTCTGGCTTATAGGGTGAGAGATTCCAGGACCTGTTGTAGTTCTACCCTTAATCAATTTATGTTAACATTTGAACTGGGTGTGACGAGGGTGGACAGGTTTAAGAATAAGTATATTAGAGGGTCAGGCCAGGTTTGAAGGTTAGCAGACCATGCCAGATAGGCAGGATTAAGTTGGTTTGTACATGTGCTGAGGAGGGATGCAGAGTATATTGTGAAATAGATGTTGAGGATGAAGCCGCCAATTAACAGGAAAAGAGGAATGCCTAAGATGAGGTTTATGGCTGTGGTGAGAGAGGACATGCAGGTGGATGGTGTGACACCGCACCATGCAGAGGGCAGGAAGACATGGAAACAGATGCTGTACTGTGGCGACCCCTAATGGGAACATCCGAAAGGAGAAGATGATGTTGTAACTCAACCCTTGTGGACCGTGAACACCATTACTGTATGTCATTCCGCATGTATGTAACCTGTATAGAGGCTCCATCTGGAGAGAGCATTTAGGTGAGTGGTGACTTCATATGTCAGCTTGTGTATGACACAGCCAGAGACACTGTCTAGTACCATTGCCACTGTGGTGTGGACCTTGTTAAAGAGATGTTTTAACTAGAGTGTCTGTGAATCATCAGGTATTACGTTCTGCAGGTCTGGAAATGTGGCCCTTGTATAGCGACAGGGTGGTGAAATCTGCATTTAAACTGTCTGACAAGGAATTGGTAATGTCAGTCAGATAAGTGTACTTTGTGACCATTTACATTAACTGTGACCCAATCTGAGATTTCCCCTGTAGATTATGAACAACAGTAAAGAAAGCTTTAGTGTTGTCTTTGGAATCGTTGTCATTTTGTATTTTGAAGCTTGCCTTGTATGTTTATTGAGGGATTGAATTTTCCCAATGATACTGACCAGAGAGGTTATCACTTCTTGGTATGTAACTCTTTTTTGGTATAACATCACACCTTCTATTATATATTTAGTTTATGGCAAGGGTCCATGAGACTAATGCACTTTTACTGTATAAGTGAGAATTTCTTGTGTTTGTGATAGCACAGTCCACGCAACCCTGTAGGTGAACAGTGTGCATTAATACAGGATTATGCAGCTGGGACAGTGTTAACCTTAGTAATGCAAACCAATAGTAACAGCATCACCCACAGCACAGTGTCAACCTGTGTCATACACACATGCGTACTCAAGTTCCAAAATGTGTGTAGTACAATGCATACTGGCCACCAATAGAAACTATGGAGTGTTAACACTGGCCAATACAGGGCATGTCACCCTGCCCATGTGTCCAATATGCACGTACATGCAGACAGTGCACCTCCACCATCTTCACAAATGTACACCTGCAAACCTGTGATGCACACACCCCACACTTACTGTCCACTATATAACACATGCTGACACAACTACACACATCAGCCAAGTGGCACAGGGGCAAACAAAACACAATTGGAATAAACACTGGTGTAAACAATACAACATTGCTAATTACAGCTTTAATGCATCATACCTGCTCAGCTACACCTTCAAGTATATCATTACACATTACTGCTGACAACATGCTACACATTCAGCCATTGCTATACTTTATCAAAGTCACCCTGTGCATCAGCACCATGTTAGCCTGTACCTGCATCAATGTTACAGATGACAGGAGGTGGCACAGGTTTCATCATATGCACAGGGTGTGTTGCTGGTTTGCCAGAGGCCTACACTGAGCCATACAATCGATATGTGTGTGTGTGTGTGTGTGTGTGTGTGTGTGTGTGTGTGTGTGTGTGTGTGTGTGTGTGAGGGCCATGAGTACTGTTATGGGCCAATGTTGATGTAATGTGTGCGGGTATGTGTTTGCCCTAGGTTTCTGGTTTATGTGTGTGTGTCTGCATGCACACATTTCCACCATGTGGCTGCCATATACGGGGATTTGTTGGACAGCTACAGACTGTACCTGGCAGGCTTTACAGATCACCATCTCTGGCCAAGGATATGGAACCTGTGCCTGGCAGGGGTGCTACAGACAGTATCAAGTACTAATCCAGACAGGGTACTATCCGAAGAGGTTGAAATATGTCCACTGGATCCAGGTCCCTGCTGGGACTGGCCAGAGCCACGTGCATGTGGTCTTCTAGGACGGTCTATGGACAGCCCCCCCAACATTGCTGGGGCTGGTACTGGCACTACGGGAGCAGCTGTGACTTGCTGGACGTCCACAGCAACTTCCAGCTGCTGTTGTTGCTGGCATACGTCCACGTCGCCGTCTCAACTGTCCCGCACTGTCCTGACACATGGACATGACATTGTGGAAGACATCCAATGTCTCACCCCAACGTCTATCAATGACCTCAGTGTAATTACGTATGGCACCTGCTAGGTCATGGATACTGTCATTTACAGAGGTGTTATGAGCCCTCTGTGTCCTTAGTCCCTGTCTGGTGTACAGCTCCATTCGTGCCTGTGCCTCCATGACAGCCTGGAACATGCGTGTGGTTGAAAGAGTTGTGGCAAGTCTGCCAGGGGCATGATGACCAAAACTGCTCTGACGAGAACCCCTGGGCACCTGCCTATGTGGTACCGTTCCAGACATCTGGCTATGGCTACTGTGTCCTGATACATTTGCCATAGATACCACACTGTCCTGGCCAGTGCCAACAGTACACTGTCCCTCAGCTAAGGGCAATGGTGATGATGGATGTACAGGCAGTATGACTGTGTGCATGGATGGGGTGGAGACTTGTGTACTGTCAATTGGTGGCTCAACAACAGACCCTGACAAACCTGCCTGTGCCTTAACACACCTATCCTCATGATCACAGTCTGTCTCAGTGACATCAGGTTCCCTGTTGTACTGAACCAGCCCCACCTCAGCACCTGTGAGAGGAAAGCAGGAAACACACTAAGACCTGAACATGATGTCAGACCACATGCACATGCACACATGCACACACACAAATACACTCCTCCCTAAAGCAGACACATACGCACACAACACCAGCAATCTCAGAACATACACAATAGCAGGTGATGGTAGGGTACAGTATCTCAAGCAAAACAGTCATATCACACGTCAGCATGCAGGACATGTGTTGCTCAACAGCATGCAGCGCAAGTGTAGACAGCCCTTGTTACTAACAGTATACATGGCTTTGATGCATGTGTTTTGTTATTAGGTGATTGGCCTCCCCCTGGAACGCAACGCATACATGGACACAACATTGCTGTGCAAGTATTCAAAACTCTGTAATGTACTGTGCACCATAACTCACAGGTCGGTACCATGGCTGGATGTGTATGTGTGTGTCAAATAGGTATCCAATGCTGATTACAGCCCCTGTGTCTTTAGCAAGTAATTGTGGACACAGTTTTAGCACATGCATGATGAATATTCACACATCATCAGTGATGCATGTATAATTGATGAAATACCATTCGTCCACATACCCAATGTACAGTAGTTATGATGAGTGTAGATCATATTGTGGACATGCCAGTGTCATCCATGACATGGCATGCTAAAACACAACTGCCTATTTAAACATCACACATACCCAATGTGTGTCATATGACCTATCCAGTCAACAGCATCACAAGACATATATGTGCCAGTTGTGCAAATGGTGACTGGTATGCATATTGTTTAGAGGTGCATATGTTTGCACACACACAACACTGAGGTGTATAGCAATGAAAGCTATGTGTAGTACTGTGGTTACAATAACTGGATGGGGTATAGTACCATAGGTCATCATCATGAAGCATCATGTGGTCATTCAAGGCTATAAATGTTTCCCCAACCAGCACTAATCATGCTGTAGCGGAACTGTACTACCTTGGCTACATTCACCATTTCACAACCAGTTGTTACATGGGTTTTTAAGGAGGCCAATAAAGGGCATTCCCTGACATGAATGTGTAGTGTGTTGCAGAGTGTTTAAATGCCCCATGATAGGCCTCTACCCCTCAGGTATATTATGTGTAATGTGTGGATGAGATTTTGGATACTGGAGTGTGTCTTTACAAAAGGTTTGTGAATCCTTTATGTGTAGCATGTTAAAACACTCTGTGTATGACATAGTTGTGTATGTTATGTGCATGTTGAGCATCAACTTTGCCTATGTTATGTGCATGTTGAGTATCAACTTTGCCTATCCAATGGTCACTACAGTGTAGCCACATTTGCTTGAGATGGTCTGGGTATTGCATGTGTTTGAGGCAGCTAATCACATTAGTGAGATGTGCGTGGTCTTACACCAAACATGCACAGCATGCATTATGGGTAGGTGTGTTACATGTGTACATGGCCAACACCTTAACTATGACATGCACTTTTTATTTACAATAATAAATGTAGAACACGCTCACCAGCATCTGTCCGCTGCCTTGATGTCACCCTAGAGGGACCTACATAGAGATGAAACAGTTTGTCAGTGGCCACAACCATGGCATTGCTACTGTGTGTTTGCAATCTTACAGTAGAACAACAGTTTACATTCACAGGCCTACAGATTATGTTCCAAATGATCAGTATTGCACAACAACAGGCTCCACATCTTCTAACTACACACTCCACATTTCACATATGCATGATCTGCCAATACAGATAACAGTAGTCTACAGATATGCCATGTTACCTGCATGCTCCATGTGTGCTTGCTGGGTGGCTCCAACCTCCATCATGGTGTATGCCTGCTGCTGTTGTTGTTGGGCAGGTGCCATGAGGCTCAGGAGCAGCTCCTCCACTCTGGTGAGGGGGATGGATATTAACACCACCTCCTGTTGCAAGCTGTTGTCTCCGCACATCAGATGCATGCTGTCAGACATGTCTGAGTATATCACTGCAGTGGTGGCGTACCTGCTCATATGTCCGGTTATGCAGGCCTACCTCATTTACCCTCCGGACAACATCTTGCCACATTGCAGTACACTCCCGCTGGTTCTGGCTGGTTCATGAGAACATTAGACTGTCATGCTGAATCATACAGCTAGTAATGATCTCATCTTCAGCACTACTATAGCTGGGATTTCTGTGATGTGCCATGATCCCTGGAAGACATAAAGACAACATATGTCTGAGCAAATCATATGGCACATTTAACATTATACAGTACAGATATCAATGAACTGCCATATATAGCAACCTATTAGCTAACTGAGAGTGAAACACTTTAACGACCACTTATCACTGCTCACCCCACAACTGCTTGAAAGTGTCTGGCTCACTCTATCTAATGAACCATGTTCTGCACAGCAACAAAATAAAATCACTATATAAGACTATACAAGTGTACCTGGCACACTGTATGCAACACAATGCACCACCTAGCCACAGCAGATATACATCAAGCTGATGTGTAAAGAAATATGTCATCCATCACAATGAGTGTAAGGTCCAGTAAATGTATTACTATTATGCCACACAACTTGTTAATGGCAAACCCGTGGCCAAAATATGTGCACAATTGGGAATATAGGTCGCATACTGTTGCAGTCCACTATAAATGTTGCTAGATACACAGTTATATGTTTTACCACACATATGACAGAGGATATGTTACAGACATACCCACACATACATCAGGCATAATTACAGGATATAAAGGTATGGCAACCCAGATAAGCTTTATGTGTGTCAGTACTTACAAAACCTTAATCTTGAGGAATGTAATCTGTGATGAATACAGGGACCACACAAAACAGTGGATGCAAGCAATGTGGACACACACCATACTTTGCTGTACAGGCCCACAGCTTCAAGTAGTACTGCAGTACACACATGATTTAGATTCAACATCAATACCAATCAATAATCATAGATGTAGTGCTTTAGCCTCCAATGACACACCCCAGTTAAAACCAAGGGACTTAATCACACTGTATGCCATAGCACTTTTTCTGCCTAGCAACAGAATACACAGCTTTTGCTGGGATCAAAGCAAGGACCCATAATACCATGACATAAACAGTTTCCCACTAAGCTATCCCATAAATATATATCTTTGACATATTCACAAACACATTGACCATCACAGTCAGTCAACAGCACAGAGAATCTATTGCAACAAGTAGATGTAGGTGTGTATGAGTATATATGACTCTCTCTCTTTCTCTCTCTCTCTCTCTATATATATATATATATATATATATATATATATATATGTGTATACACACATCCATTGGTGTACATATACATATGTAGGCACATATACATTTCACCTTTCATAGTGGGAATATCAATTATACAAAGGATGTGAGGTGTACAGTAATGTAATAATATCACACAGTCTTGTGATAAATGCATTGAAAGTGTTCACAGCCCAGGTAGCTTTAGCAGGCCTCACTTGACTTCAACATTGCAAACTGAACAAACCACCCACACTGTTTAACCACCACATGTCATATACCAGCACTGTATGCTGTCTTGTTTGTCACACACTAAAACCTACATACAAATATGTGCATACTAACTTTCACCAACATATATATCTCCACCCTTCACAAACAATTACAATATGTCCCCTGCTCTATGCACATATACAGATGTGAATATATATGACACATATATATTTCTCCGTAAGTGTGTGGCATACATACACAAGGTCCACACTGTTGTAAGTTCCTGGACCTCACAGCTGAACTGTTGGGCCTTGCTGCAACACAAACAGGTGTCACATGTGAACACACACTAACATTAGATGGGGTATATATATATATATATATATATATATATATATATATATATATATATATATATATATATACATATATATATATATATATATATATATAGCTACAAATGCTAAATAAGCATACTAGACTGCTACAGCAGTTGCCAATGCTAAGCTACACTTTAATATGACTATCATGCATGTGTTGCTCTGTCACACCCATGTTTATATAATGGCAGCGCTAATCCCCCCAACAGCCACTGGCCACACTACTGTACAGAACACAGATAACATGGATCAGATCTTTGACATTTAATGCTGAGCTACACATTTCACAGGTATGTCCCAATGCCCACAGGTACACACTGTATTGTCCACAGCAGTAGTTAAGCAGGACATCTGTGCATAGATAAGTACTGCTGCCACATATGAATGGTTCACATTATGTAGACTACTCTTCAGAAACATCTACTACATGCCAGTAAATACATATGTGTCACATACCTTTCCTTTGTATGATTTGGTATTATTTCTTTTTCTTTTTCCTTTTCTCTGTCTCTCTCTCTCTGTCAGTCTCTGCAACAGAGTGACTGAGTTTGTTGGCAGTGATTGCAGCCTGCTTTTGTAGGTATTTGCACATGAGCATGTGACGGCCTCTGCACCAATTAGTGGCCACCATTTGCTAACTGCATGCAGCCTGCTGTGTAGTAATTGCAGTAATCACTGTCATAGCAACCCAGTACTATAAATTGCTAACTCAGGTAGGTGTGGCCCTTTCAGCTTTCCAAGATGGAGATCATCCTTGTTTGCTGTGGACATCATTGTTTAAGACAGAAGGTTGGTATAGTTCTTATATTAGAAGCCAGGGGTGTAGCCAGTGATTTACATTTTGTACTCAGACCAAAATGTTGCTGCTTCCAGTACACACTTGTCAGTGTAGAAATGTACTCACCCCTCAAAATGCTAACCCAGGATACATGGGAGGATGTACTTTCTTTTCAAATTTTACAATTAACTGCCATACAACGCTAGTTATTGAGATGTATTCCTTTGGCACAAGAATTGTTTGTGAACTGCTATACTGTGAATATTCATTTACTCAGTTCTAAACAGTTTGTGCTTTTTTAGTGTTGACATTAGCACAAGCTGCTCAAGAAAACTGGACACATTTCAGTACTGTAAGTATGCTTATCTACATCCCTGGTAGACCCTGCACACACAGGTATATTCTACATTTGGGTAGGGGTGCAGAAGTACAGAGAGCGTACATATTATTGTGTGAATGTTATCTTACTGGACTTACAGGGTTGCTGTGTACATGTTAATTTATCAAGGCAAGTAGTCTGTCTGTATAACTCCCAACTGTGGACCTATCCACAGGGTAGACAGAGATTAGCCTGTTATTCTTTGTCTGTGCACCACACAGGTCTTTCCAGCACTAGAGCAATGGCACTGCTACAGTTGGTTGCTACCAGTACATGGCTACATCTTTTTGTAGTTCAGTGTTGTATTCCTACATAAGGGTATGTTTCCGGACTCCTTCCAAAGCTATTTGCACAGTGTGTAACAGCAGAAAGGCTACTATGCCTCTGTGTTTCTGCCTCTGCCAGACCTCATAAACACTCAGGTAATATTTGAACAGACTCAGGGAAAAGAAGAGAAAGTCAGGGACACCTTTAAAATATTAGTGCCATTAAGTTGAGACTTTGAGAGAACCAGAGCATATGGATTAATGCACCTTTTCTGAAGTAAAAGAAGTGTCTAACTCTTAATTATTGTTATTACTCATTACGTGTAATTCACCACCTTTCTGGCCAAAGTCAGTAGTTTTCGGAGGGATTCAGAGGGATAGAGCTAAATTTTGTTTCAAAATCAGGGACATCCCTGAAAATTAGGGACAGTTGGGAGGTACAGCCTCTGCCCTAAACAGATATGCCAGTGTTTGTCCTGCTATGATACTGTGTGGGGGTTTGTAAAGTGATGGTGTAACATTATTTCCTGCTAGAATGGCTGCTTCTCTTATCACAGTCATGTAATGTAATCCCACAACAACTGTTGGTAAAGATCCACAGAACAAGTTGTGTGGTATGGCATTCCTATTTTTACTTTACATTCACTCATTCTGATGCATGATATATTTATTTCAGCACCAACTTGTATATCTACCGTGGCTTAGTGGTACTTCATGCAGTGTAGTGTATACAAGGTCTGGGGTTCGAAACTGACAGAGGTGTTTTATTTTGCTGCTGAGCAGAACAAGGGCCCTCACATACAGAGTGACTAAGGCACTTTTAAGCAGTTGTAAGCGGGTGTGCGTGGTTTTGTGCGATGCTTAGCAATGCTTAGCTAAGTGCAAACAAGTGCACACCCGCTAACTACTGCTTAATAGTGCTTTCTCCCGCTAACCCCGTGCTCATTTCTTTGAAAGAAAAGAAAAAATGGGGAGATAGGAAAGTGGTGAAAAAGGGGCACAAAGAGGGAAAGACAGTAGGGAAAATAGCTTGGGATGTGAAGGACGGGTGTAGGGAAGGTCCATAGCTGCCCATTTCTTTAACAGCAACAGCTGTGTATATGGAATAAATTTGGAGGTAAATATGAAATCTTCAACCCCTGAGAGAGGGGTGAGGACAACAAAGTATGTTGTAATGCCAATTAAATTACATTTTATGTGTCCAGGGCACATGTGTGCAAAATGGGCAGCTATGTATATGGCGTCATTTTTTTTTTTTTGGGAGCAGCTTGCCCTTTTTTTTTCAGGTGAGAGTGGAATGTGGGGTAGGGAAAGTAGGTATATTTGGGGAGGTAAGTTGGGGAGGTAAACAGACAAGACAAACAAGATGCATACAGGGGTGGAATATGACACGTGGTGGGTGAACATCATTGACGGGAAGGGATGTTTGGAAATCGCAAGCCCATGAGCCCACAGATGGCAACAGTGGAACTGAGATCCCCACCCATGGGCAGTCACCACTGCACCTTCACAGTCAAGATGGTGGCTGTGCTGGGGGCTGTGTAGGAGGGGCAGGCTGACCCGGGAGTTGCGCCACTCGTGCCTCAAGCTGGCGTAGAGGTTCTGCGACAGAACACTCGATCTCTCTACGCACCAGAGCCTGGGCCGTTCGAAGTGTGATAGGTGGCCCTCCTTTGCCCATGCTTGCACGGGAGGGCCGAGCCCCATCCTCTGCAGCGCTTCCACCCAAAGGTGGCACAGGGCCAATGGAGGAGGAGGTCCCAGGTTGGGCACCGGACCTGCTGATGCCAGGTGCCATGGCCAGCTGAGGTGGGACAGGTGGGTCCGCTGGGACCGGCCTTCCCATACGAACTATGTTTTGGAGAATTTAATACAGATATGGGTTAGTAACAGTCAACAGCATTCCCAGTTAGTTATAACAGCATGCAGAAGTATTCCCACTAACCCAACACACCAGAGTTTCAACAGTTGAAAAGCAAGCATAACACATGCATATATAGAACAATAGTGAACATTACAACAGCATGCAGGTTTAATTGATGGCAACAGGCCACCAATATTGCGGTATTTGAACAGGGCACATGCATAGAAATTAATGCAAATATTTATAAACCGATAGGACATATGTCCCAACAAATGTTTTGAGATTAGATATACCCATTGAGGTGTGGAATTGCATTTTTTATGCACATACAGTAGGGTGGAAAAGATAGCTCAATTAACAACTTATATATCCTTCTAGTTTACACTACATTCCTATTAACTGCAGTTATATGTCCCTTACATGTATTATTACACAACCCAATGTCCTTCTATTGTGCAATTGGATTTTGCTAGATTATTATATACATGAGCTGTATCTGACATACAAACTGTCCAGGATGCAGATGTTACTGCTACATATTTTGAGAGTTGCTCACACGCACTACTGCTGAGATGGTACAGTGACAGCTCTACTTTCATATAATTATCTAGATATGTTCAGGTGAAATTATCAGTTATATGTTAACAGCTCCTTACATTTCTGGCAGCACACTGACATTTCTGGGGAACACAATACCAAGATACTCATGTGCCAGATTAACCTGTACATGCTGGGCATGAACCAATAGTTAAGGGCTGTGAATATGCATAAAAGCTACTGGCACTCCCTTCATCCACTTTATATGGGCCTACCCAAGTGTGGGTTAACTAACACTGCTTAATACAACAGTACTATTTCTAAAATGCAATAGTACAACAACATATCAAAGAAAATCACACAGACGCACTCCAGGAATTATACCTTTATTAAAGAATTATTACACCTTTATGTATTGGGTTAAAACACTTTTTTGAAGGCTCTCTCATTTGTTTTATATAACAGTACATGCAGAATAATTACTAACCTGCCTGGTGACGTAGCCTTTGCAGCCTATCTTCATGGGCTTGCTGATTCATAGCCCGGACACCTGCAGCTGCGAAGTAAATGCAGTGATAATGAGACATACTTATCCATTGTATAGACAAGAATAGCAATTCTTAAATACTTAATACAATGGCTACTTACTCAGTAGTGGGGCATTTTCAATCCCATGGGCCTCCTGGATCCACTGGTCCAGTTGATCCTCCTTACGTCGCTTCAGGTCAGAGTAATGGTGCCTGACCTGCTCACCAGTTCGAGGAACACCAGTGGCACTGGTGAGATCACAAGTTAGACAGTTCCAGGCCTCTGTTTTGTATTGGGTGCCCTGGTATTGGCCCTGCAGGAGTCTTTCCTCATGACTGTGGACAAGAAGCCAAACCATTACTTTGGTCTCCTGAATGACCCA
Organism: Protopterus annectens; assembly: GCF_019279795.1. Taxonomy (NCBI): domain Eukaryota; kingdom Metazoa; phylum Chordata; order Ceratodontiformes; family Protopteridae; genus Protopterus; species Protopterus annectens. The sequence continues at coordinate 1,251,542,475 of NC_056745.1, forward strand.
ACGTTGCGCTTGAAATCAAGTGCCTTCTCCAACACCGGCCATGCTGACTGCAGAAGGGAGCTACAACCAGTTATGGCAAGTATTCCCGCCTGTGGAGCTTAAATATGCCTCATTTCCCACACTTATTTGTGATTGGCCAGTTTTGAAAAAACTCAGCTGTAGGCACACCTGCTTAGCTGATGTTAGCAATGTTTAATATTCCTTTGATAGATATGTGTCTGTTGAAAGTGCATGGTTATGAAATGCTGTCATGTCTTAGTGGTTATGTACTGTGACTATAGTGCACAGTATCCCGAGTTCGAGCCTTGTCACTGTTTTTTATTTTCCTACTGGCCAGACCTGAATGGTTAAGGTACAGTAAAGGAGGTGTGGCCGTGTTTAGCCTACTTTGCTCAACTTTGCCCGACATTGCTCGACATTGCCCGACGATGCGCTGGTTAGCGCGGTGCGCAGCTATGCGCAAACATATTGTGTTTGCGCTAGTCTGCGCAATGCGCAGCTCCGCACAAAGAAATTGCGCTAGTTAACGCAGTGCTCAGCTACGAGCAATTAAACATAAATATGCTCAATACTGGTAAAATATGCTTAGCAGTGCTTTACATTGCTTAAAACAAGTTACTCATGCATCAGTATGCATAACCACTTCACCATCATATATATATATATATATATATATATATATATATATATATATATATAAAATTCGTTCACTACTACATATAACATTTCAATGCTTTTTACAAAACTTTAAATAATACTTGTCAGGAAATATTTTTGTATACATATTTCCAACAGAAAATGAAAAGTGGAGTGGTGGGACTCGAACCGGGAATGCCTCCTCTTTGTGCGAAGGCTCTAACCACTACCCTATCGCTATTTCGCTTAATTTGCATATATTTTTCTTATTATCCTCTTCGGTGTCTAAACTGCTAACTGTAGCTAAGCAATGGGCAAACCCGCGCAAACGCGGGCAGCTATATAGGGTATATGAAAAAAAAAACATTTCTTTTACTTTTTATATTTGTACAGGGTTTATTATATCGGGGAGTGTAGTGTTAGAATGTACACATGTGAGCGGACTCGCTCATGTAACTAGACATTTCCCGAGTTTCAAACTTGCAGGGGTGTGGATTTTTGGACTGATCGGCAGTCTAACATGCCCACTACACTCGTCCATGCTCCGTGTTAGTTTTAGAGTTGAGGCAGCGCGCCCTCATTAATATGCATGGCATGCTGCCATCTTACTCTTAGACTGCCACTTCCGTGTAAGGCTAATTTAGTCTTACATGGAAGATTAGTGAATCCTGGGGAATATCTATTTACCTGCACTAGACAAAGTTCAAATATTAATGCAGTTGAGTTTGCCATTGTGTGGGCTTTATGATGAAATATTTTAAAACCTTGTACTTAGCATGGTTTTGGAATTATTGATGCAAATATGAACAAGCAAGATTTGACACCTAGAGGCATCAATAGGAGTTAACTGTAGATGCACCTGGAGCCGTCACTCAGTTGTAATGAGTTAAAATGAGAATTATGTTACAAACGATTCAAGCGTGCCAGATCAGATCCCTCTGATCATACAAGCACTTTTCCATGTCCATCCTGTCAAGCACATACATATATATATATATATATATATATATATATATATATATATATATATATATATATATATATATATATATATATATATATATATATATATATGTATACGTAGTTCATGAGCTCCACTGAATACACTTCATTGAATTACCATATTTATTTAGATTTTTATGCCGATTGTAAATGTTTAAACGTGATTTATTATGATTACTGTCAAGGATGCAATAGTTTTTATGTCGGACAAAACAATCGGATGCTGAAAGAGAAAGTATTTGAACATATAGGTGACATCTGGAATAAGAAATCTACAAATGCCTTACCATTTGGGAGGTGTAAAGGGGAAAAAGAGGTCATTGGGAACATATTTTCTGTGAGTACGGTGAGTTGGTGGACTTTAAGGATTCCCTGTGGGATACACTGTCGGAGATGGTGGGTGGGCAGATTGGTGTGATGAGGGAGATGATTTTTCTGAGCTATGATACAGAATCAGAATTGCCTAGACAAAGTAAGGCATTGCAGTGTCTAATAATGGTGCCTGCCAAAAAACAATTACTAAAAAATGGAAATCAAAATCTAAACAACTATACTGGAAGTAGTGAATATAGTAAGAGAGATAAACAACTGGAACTTCTTTAGAAAAGGGTAGGAGCGAACTACATAGGAAAAAATGGGAATTGTGGGAACAATATATACAAGGGAGGAATGAGATCTAAAAGGTGGCAGGATGCAAATGAGCTATGTAATGTTTGAGTGAGAAAATTGAGTAGATTATAAGTGATGTATAATGTTTGCAACTGGGAGTGTGTCAGCATGGTTTGAGATGAAAAATGCTTCTGACTAGGATTGTGTCGGCGTGGTTTGTTTTCATTTATATAAATGTATGACTGCCTACGTAGTAAATGATTGTTTTAATAAAGATGTTTCTTGTTTTAAAAAAGTCAGGAATTGAATAATGTATGTAATATTGCTTAGGTTATATGATGTACAGCAATATATGTACAGTATAATGATTATGTTAATACAGTTTGATTACTTTTATATGAATGTAAATTTGCTATGTCACAAGTGATAATTCAATAAAGGTGTTTGGAAAAAAGAAAAAGGAAATTCCAGAATCAAACATCTTTTGGTAGGAGGTGTTTACTTGGTCTCTCTGAACTGGGAAGAACTGCTAGCTACTAGTTCTTTAATCTGCACTTTACAACTTTTTTTGCTGTACTTTTATGTTAACAGATTCCAGGGTCAGATATGTTGTGGCAAAAGGTGTTTACCTGGGCTATTTTGAGTTGGAAAGTACTGCAGGAAGCTGTGAGTGGGATTACTTATTGGCTAGTGGGCATGGGAATTAGTTTTCAAGCTTTTTTTTCTCTGTGTGGAGCTGTCTATTGAGCCACAGTGGCTCTTTCTGGGAACTATGGATACCAGCAGTAGCATGGAAAGTATCCATGCTGTGATAGAAGAAGATGTTTTGGATGTGGTCAGAATCACTGAACAAGTCGATCAGAAGACAGGTTGTCAAATAATTTGCACAAGCAACTCACCTACGCTTTTCCACACATATAGAGTGCCCCCAAAACAGTGAAATGCATAAGCAGTGCACTAAATTCCTGTCAGAAATCCCTTCAAAGTAAATTTAGTCAGACTTAAAAAAATAAATAAATAAAAGTCGGGTAAGCTGTCAAAGGCTGAACACAATCGCAACATAACCCATATTCATTCATCTTCATGTAAAACACTTCCCTAAAACAATAAAATCTCTAAATATTAAAGGTTACATAAGCAGTGCATTTAGATACTAACTAGACATTGCTTCCAATACTCCTAATATGCTGAAAAAAGCTTTGTGAACAATTAACTTTCAATTCACATTTAGTCTTAAACTTCCTAAAGAAATTATGTTTAAGAAACTTGCAAACCTGGTCATATTCCGCCTTCTGACAGATGGTGGATTTTTTTTTAATGAACCATTCCAGATTCTCCTGCTATTAAAAAGTTTGCTAACCTGAGATATCCATCATAAGGCTTTACCCATGAATTTCTCACCATACCCATGTCTAATAGGTATTGACTTATCCATACATTGGTAAAGATGACTATAAAAATCATGCAGAAATGTGATGGCTTTAGAGATCAGGTCAACAGCAAATAAAGCATTCTTGAAATTCTTAAAGCCCTCAAATAAGAATATAAATGGTGACTGGAACAATCCCTCAATGTAATTCAATTTTGTGCAATTTTGTATTAATTCTGAGGACAAGATGAAAGTCTGGTGGTCAGATCTGATCAAGGGAGGGATGGCAAAGATGGCATTTTAAGGAGAGGGTCAAGTATATTTATCCTCTCATGTAAGTTTAAGACAATTCTGATCTTGTGAAATGTTGTTAATGACATCTATGAAATGCTGGGAATATTTTTTGTTAGTTGTATAAGGCTCCAAATTGAAGTTTCCTATAATTTCAATATTGGGATTAAAAGACCTGGAAGCCAAACTCATAAATGTATCAAATTTTATCCACAGGAGAGACAGGGAATCTATATTTGGCAGTAATGTGGCAATCACATTATGAAATGCGACAAAAAAGTCAGAGTTTAAATCTGGGATCTTAAAGTATCTCATCATTATCATCCTCCTTTTTTTCCCAATTTCTACATGGAGTTGGGGTATCAGGTTAACTGTTGCCATCTCTCTCGATTCAGTGCCACACTACTGCCTTCTTCAACACGCATGCCTGACTGACACATATCTTCTTTCACACAATCTCTATCCACCTCTTTGCTGGATGTCCTCATTTCCTCTTACCTTCTTCCTGTCCATCCCAACTCTTCTTCACCAAATTGTCTTCTGCTTTTATGCGTGTGTCCAAACCACTGTAATCTGTTCTCTTTGATCTTTGCTGCAATTGGAGCTACTTTGGTTTCTGCTCTTATGTCCTCATTTCTTCATCTGTCCCCACAGGGTGCAACCTACCACCCTTTCTCAGGCACTTAATTTCCATCACTTCTAGCTTCCTCATCTGCTCTGCATTTACTGCCTAGGTTTCTGTACCATGCAGTAGTGCTGGTCTCACCACTGTCTTGTACATTTTACTTTGCTGCTTCTTTGGCATTTTTCTATCAGACTACACCTGAAATTCTATGGCAGTTGACTGCAGCCCCTCTGATTCTAGCTTTTGACCTCTTCATTCAAACTTTCCTTCTCCTCAACAACCTCTTCAAGATACTTGAAGTTACTTACTTGTTCCAATATTTTCCTTTCTATGTCATCCTCAGCTTCTCATGATTTCCCCAAATTTGCTGCCATTACCACTGTCTTATCTCTGCTTAATTTCATCCCATGTACCTTCAGTTTTGCATTCCATTACCCTATCCTTTACTGAAGTTCTTGCTCAGAGTCTGCCTGTAATGCCATATCATAGCACACGTCTACTTCAAAAATCCCCACTAGGTCTGCCTCAGCCCACTCTTCTTTGGTTCAATATCTACCTGTCCAACAGGTATCAGTTAGTATAACAGCTCCCCACTCTCTCCCCTTATCTCCCAGTCACCACTGGTGTACCACAAGAATCTATCCTTGGTCCCCATCCTCTTTAACATTTTCACAAACGCCCTCTATACATCCACACAACAGGCGGCCCTAATACAATACAAAGATGATCCCATTCTCATTTGCACAAATGACAACATGGTGCACCGCCAAAAAATTACTCAGGAAACTTTAACAGCCAATGAAACATGGACTCATTCACAACTCAAGCTTAACCTAAAAAAGACCAAACTACTAAGCTTTCCCCAAAAAGTCCTCTCTCCTGAAAAAACAAAATTTAAAGTCCTCTCGCTTGATAATAAAACCACTTAAGTCACCTTTCATAGCAAATTATTAGGAGTGATAGTGGATGATAAGCTTACATTTGACCTTTATAAATCTCCAGGCTTCACAAAAATTACAACTTCAACAATGCTATGACAAGGTTTCTAAATTTGCAGCAAATAATCTTTTCAGAACCCATCACTGTATAGCACTAAAAAGCCTAAATTGGTTAGAACTGCCTCATCAACATATACACAGCTTCTTACCAACTATAAAATTATCCAGCATCCATCTGCCTATCCAGCACTAAAAAACATTATACACAACTATGCTGCCACTCAGTCATTGTAATTCAGTGACGAAAAACGACTGTCTACAAACCTAGCAAATATGCTGGGCATTGGCAGTACTCGTACAAGGTTCCTGAGGCCTGGAACTCCTTACCTGTATCCATCAGATTAATACCCCTCCTTCCATCTTTCAAAACTACTCTGAAAGACTACCTAGCTAAAATCTGGCTTTGTTCTTGCTCAAAAACAGGATACACTGTATCCTTAAATGTGGAACAAGCACGCTTCATTCCTTATACCGCCTTACTCTCCCCCTCTTCACTTACTTCCTTACTTCTATCAAATTCTCTTCCCTAACTTTCTTTATAAATATACCATAAACCTGTTTTTCCCTCACTTCATATTGCAATTCCTGCCTGTATTACATTAACTTACCTTTAATTTCTCTACAAACTGTCTAAAATTTCTATAAATATTAAATGATTAATAACTTTCATCAATTAACCACTGTTTTTATATTACCACTAATTTCTTATAATTATTTAAGCTCCAGATACTTTTGTTTTATTTATAAAGATTGTAAAATTATTGTTCTTAAAATGTGTAATAATTTGAAGCTTTCTCCCTGGGCCTCCACTTCAAATGGGACTCTATCCAGTCGGACTTTCCCAATAATTAAATCTCAATAAATAAATTAAATAAATAAATAAATAATACAATGCACATATTCCTGTGAAATATAATGTCCATCTGGCCTAGCCCAATTTTTATACCTTGGGGAGTAATATATAAATTCTCTCTGAACTCCTACTACTGAATGCCCATCTTCCACACCAAATATTTTATATCAATGTACCATGATGTCACTTCCTATAAAATTTATAAACACCAAAAACATATTAGAATTAGGGAAGGATTTTTACTGTATGTCGCTCCATAGTGTTTGAGATATATTACATATCTACAATTTCTTTAAATATATATATTGTAGTTACTGAATCTTATATTGATAGTGATGCAATATATTCTCATTTTAATGGGAATATAAAACTAAAATCACTATACACACCCAATTAGGTAGTGATATTATATTCATTTAAAAATATATATAAAAGAATATTATCATTAAAAATCGTGTATTTAAAAATTATCTGAAACATGTCATCTCATATAGCTTTTATATCTCAAAATAACTGAAATATTACAACATTCATTTAGTCCGGGGTAAGTAAAGGCATCTAGGCCAATCTGCCACTCTAATTCTCTCATTTCTAGGACCAAAGCTTGAGGCCCACCCCTAACACCCATAGAGACGTGCTCAATTCCCATAAACTGGAAACTATGTCCTATATTATTAATAACATGTTTGGACAGAGCATTATCCATCTTTTTGTTTTTTATAGCATACAGGTGTTGGTAAATACGATCGCTGAATTTTCGATCGGTTTTCCCTATATAAAAACAGGGGCAGCAGACACAGAAAGCAAAATAAACCATGGACTTGGTAGTACAATTAATCCTTGAGGAAATAGCATATTTCCTATCTCTAATAGTAAAGGAACTACCCACTTTCAGATGTTTACACCTATTACAAAAAACACAACTAACTGTGCCAGTTTGTCTGGTAGAAGATGTAGATGGTCCAGGTCTTTGTAGTAGTTCTTTCAAATTATTCCCTCTTTTAAAAACTACAGAGGGGTGGGGTCCCAATTTTTGAAGGAGTGTGGGATTATTAAAAATAAAGTACCAATTTTTCTTTATGATAGTCCAAACAGCTCCAATGTGTCTGTTATAAGTTAGAACAAGACTAGTTTTAAAGTCAATTCGAGTTTGAGTGACAGTATTATTTAATGTGTTTTCTGATTGGGAAGCTAAAACTAGTTCTACTGATTCACTAGGATCCAAGATGGATACTTGTCCTTTACTTATTAGTAAGGGTTGGTAAAAGCCAGTATCCCTTTTCATAGAGACTTCATAAATCAATTCATCTAACAAGGATATAGGATAGCCTCTATTACTGAACATGTCTTTTAAAAAGGAACACTCCAATCTAAATGCTTCAAGTGTACTACACATACGAACAGCCCTAACTAATTGTCCTTTGACAATCGATCTTTTTTGTTTGGGCGGATGATTGCTTGAGTAGTGTAGAAAAGCATTACAATAGGTCGGTTTCCTATATATAGAAGACAGAAAACAGTTATTGGTCAAATCCTTAGTTATCTTCACATCTAAATAATCAATGTCAGTGGTAGAAAACTTGTAAGTAAACTTCAAAAATGAAGTAGAATTATTCATGAAGTTAAATAAATCAACCACTTCACTTTCATTACCCTTGATTAAGATAAACACGTCATCTAAAAAACGCATGTAATATTTAACTGTATTACTAACAAGGGGGCTATTCTTCAAAATTACTTTTTCCCAATAGGCAACCACCAAGTTCGCCACGCTCCCCCCACATGGGGACCCCATGGCGATACCCTGTTTCTGTAGGTAGTATTGGTTGTTAAAAAGGAAAAAGTTGGAAGATAGTACAATGTCCAACAACTGGGTCACTAAGGTTATCTCATCCTTTGTAGCTCCTAAACTCTCTAACATCGATTCACTCCATTCCACCGCCTCCTGGTGTGGAATCGATGTATACAGATCGACAACGTCGATCGTCAAGAAGTTAAAGGATGGATCAAAAGTAATGCCATTTATTGCGTCTAATAAGGTCCAAGAATCTTTACAAATCTCAGATACTTGCTTTAAGTATTTTGAAATAATACCATCGATAACTCTAGCACTTGGATGAGTAATGGCACATCTGCCATCTATTAAAGCCCTCATTGGTGGATTCAAAAGGTCCTTGTGTATTTTTGGGGACCCGAACATTACAAGCACTTTAGGTGATAAGATATTAATAAAATTAAAAGTATCAATATCTATTAGGCCCTCAATAAATAAATCTCTAAAATAACTTCTTACCCTGTTATAGACTCCTACCATTTCATTATAGGAAGAGTGTACATAAGCATCAGACTCCAAGATTAATTGCATTCTATTGATGTAATCAGAGTTGTCGAAAATGACTACCCCACCCCCTTTATCAGGTTTCATCACCCTAACCGATAATCCACAAAGACTATTCAAAGCCTTGGTTTGATCATATGTGATATTACTGTGATTATCAAACCATTTAACCCTCTGAAAGAGGTGTCTAAGGTCGAGTTCACAAACATTTTCAAAAATATTAAGGTTAGGGTGCAAGGGGGGGTTAAATGTACTGGACAGTTTAAACATAGGTACCTCACAAAGGTTATCATTGTTAAACAACAATTTTAGATTCAATTTTCATACGTAACATTTTAGATCTATAAGAGTTTTAGCTAGATTTAACCTTTGATCAGGTACAAAAGAAAACCCTTTTGCCAATAACTCAACTAGGTCTTGATCAACATCACACATGGAAAAATTATATACTTTGAACCTGATCAAAGGTTAAATCTAGCTAAAACTCTTATAGATCTAAAATGTTACGTACGAAAATTGAATCTAAAATTGTTGTTTAACAATGATAACCTTTGTGAGGTACCTATGTTTAAACTGTCCAGTACATTTAACCCCCCCTTGCACCCTAACCTTAATATTTTTGAAAATGTTTGTGAACTCGACCTTAGACACCTCTTTCAGAGGGTTAAATGGTTTGATAATCACAGTAATATCACATATGATCAAACCAAGGCTTTGAATAGTCTTTGTGGATTATCGGTTAGGGTGATGAAACCTGATAACGGGGGTGGGGTAGTCATTTTCGACAACTCTGATTACATCAATAGAATGCAATTAATCTTGGAGTCTGATGCTTATGTACACTCTTCCTATAATGAAATGGTAGGAGTCTATAACAGGGTAAGAAGTTATTTTAGAGATTTATTTATTGAGGGCCTAATAGATATTGATACTTTTAATTTTATTAATATCTTATCACCTAAAGTGCCTGTAATGTTCGGGTCCCCAAAAATACACAAGGACCTTTTGAATCCACCAATGAGGGCTTTAATAGATGGCAGATGTGCCATTACTCATCCAAGTGCTAGAGTTATTGATGGTATTATTTCAAAATACTTAAAGCAAGTATCTGAGATTTGTAAAGATTCTTGGACCTTCTTAGACGCAATAAATGGCATTACTTTTGATCCATCCTTTAACTTCTTGACGATCGACGTTGTCGATCTGTATACATCGATTCCACACCAGGAGGCGGTGGAATGGAGTGAATTGATGTTAGAGAGTTTAGGAGCTACAAAGGATGAGATAACCTTAGTGACCCAGTTGTTGGACATTGTACTATCTTCCAACTTTTTCCTTTTTAACAACCAATACTACCTACAGAAACAGGGTATCGCCATGGGGTCCCCATGTGGGGGGAGCGTGGCGAACTTGGTGGTTGCCTATTGGGAAAAAGTAATTTTGAAGAATAGCCCCCTTGTTAGTAATACAGTTAAATATTACACGCGTTTTTTAGATGACGTGTTTATCTTAATCAAGGGTAATGAAAGTGAAGTGGTTGATTTACTTAACTTCATGAATAATTCTACTTCATTTTTGAAGTTTACTTACAAGTTTTCTACCACTGACATTGATTATTTAGATGTGAAAATAACTAAGGATTTGACCAATAACTGTTTTCTGTCTTCTATATATAGGAAACCGACCTATTGTAATGCTTTTCTACACTACTCAAGCAATCATCCGCCCAAACAAAAAAGATCGATTGTCAAAGGACAATTAGTTAGGGCTGTTCGTATGTGTAGTACACTTGAAGCATTTAGATTGGAGTGTTCCTTTTTAAAAGACATGTTCAGTAATAGAGGCTATCCTATATCCTTGTTAGATGAATTGATTTATGAAGTCTCTATGAAAAGGGATACTGGCTTTTACCAACCCTTACTAATAAGTAAAGGACAAGTATCCATCTTGGATCCTAGTGAATCAGTAGAACTAGTTTTAGCTTCCCAATCAGAAAACACATTAAATAATACTGTCACTCAAACTCGAACTGACTTTAAAACTAGTCTTGTTCTAACTTATAACAGACACATTGGAGCTGTTTGGACTATCATAAAGAAAAATTGGTACTTTATTTTTAATAATCCCACACTCCTTCAAAAATTGGGACCCCACCCCTCTGTAGTTTTTAAAAGAGGGAATAATTTGAAAGAACTACTACAAAGACCTGGACCATCTACATCTTCTACCAGACAAACTGGCACAGTTAGTTGTGGTTTTTGTAATAGGTGTAAACATCTGAAAGTGGGTAGTTCCTTTACTATTAGAGATAGGAAATATGCTATTTCCTCAAGGATTAATTGTACTACCAAGTCCGTGGTTTATGTTGCTTTCTGTGTCTGCTGCCCCTGTTTTTATATAGGGAAAACCGATCGAAAATTCAGCGATCGTATTTACCAACACCTGTATGCTATAAAAAACAAAAAGATGGATAATGCTCTGTCCAAACATGTTATTAATAATATAGGACATAGTTTCCAGTTTATGGGAATTGAGCACGTCTCTATGGGTGTTAGGGGTGGGCCTCAAGCTTTGGTCCTAGAAATGAGAGAATTAGAGTGGCAGATTGGCCTAGATGCCTTTACTTACCCCGGACTAAATGAATGTTGTAATATTTCAGTTATTTTGAGATATAAAAGCTATATGAGATGACATGTTTCAGATAATTTTAAAATACACGATTTTTAATAATATTCTTTTATATATATATTTTTTAAATGAATATAATATCACTACCTAATTGGGTGTGTATAGTGATTTTAGTTTTATATTCCCATTAAAATGAGAATATATTGCATCACTATCAATATAAGATTCAGTAACTACAATATATATATTTAAAGAAATTGTAGATATGTAATATATCTCAAACACTATGGAGCGACATACAGTAAAAATCCTTCCCTAATTCTAATATGTTTTTGGTGTTTATAAATTTTATAGGAAGTGACATCATGGTACATTGATATAAATTGTGGTGCTTTTTAACATGGATTGTTTATTTCTCTGAGGAAGCTTCCGCATAGCGGTGGCGAAAACGTGATTCTTCAAATAAAGAGCGTTTGATTTTAAGTCCTTACTGGTTCCGAGAGTCTGGATTTTGTTTGTTTATTCGTTTCCTGTATCGTTTTACACCAAATATTTTCACAAATTTCTTTGAAGATAAATTAATGTCATCATAATCTTACTCCCTTGCCAACAGCCCATTGTTACCACAAATATACCACTGTTTTCTCCCCTCTTCTATCATTACTGGAGCATCTCTCGCAATTAATATAAGTACTCCCCTTTTTTCCTTTGTCCCAAATGTTCCACTTAATCACCACCTTGAAAGCCTTTCTTTATCAAATTCACATGCTCAATTCTTTCCAAGTGTGTCTTCTATAGCACAGCTATTTGTAGTCTGCATTTTTTAAAAATAGTTCACTACTCTTTCTTTTTGGTGTATGTCTTTGAAACCACTCACATTACAGATAATACAGAAAGTGGCATTATAAGAAAAAGTAGTTATGTACTCACCGTAATGTTCTATGTTTGTAGTCCATCTCGGCCTTCATTCTTACATATGGGTTTGGAGCCGATCCTCGGCTCCGACTCGGCTGATTACAAAGGTCAAAGTCTCTAAGTTGGCTCATGGCAAGGTAGGTATCCCACAATGCACTAGTAATAATCCCCAGATCTTGTTTGCTGCTATCTATAAATATGATATAAAACATTTCCACAAGGAAAAACAAACACGAAAGGTCTCCAACCCAAAGGAAGATGGACATTATCTTGTCTCCAGATCCTCCAAGAATACATGGACAGGGGTAGGTGAGTGGATTTGTAAGAATGAAGGGCGAGATGGACTACAAACATGGAACATTATGGTGAGTACATAACTTCTTTACGTTCTGTAGTCCTATCTCGCCTTTATTCTTACATATGGGAAAGCGTCCCTAGCACCTTTTTCTCGGGTGGCTCACGGGAATATACTCCTAAGAACCATGGAACCAATGGAGGCTCTACCCCTGGAGGCCAAGTCTAATTTGTAATGAGTAATACAGGTGTGAGGTGTAGCCCAAGTTGCTGCTGTACATACACTGTCCATTGGAATTCTGGCTTGAAAAGCGGCAGATGTGGATATAGATCTGGTGGAATGAGCTTTAATTTTAAATGGGAGTTCTTTACCATTAGAAGAGTAAATAAAGGATATGCAATTTGCAATCCAGTTTGATAAGATAATCTTGGAGACTGGCATTCCTTTTCTTGTCTCCAAAAAAGATACAAATAATTGGTCTGATCTCCTAAATTCTTTGGTTCTATGTAGATAGAACCTTAACTGATGTAGGTAGAACCTTAACTGTCTGTGTACATCAAGTTGATGAAGCTTATATTCCGCTTTGTTTGTGTGATTTGGAAAAAAGACCGTCAGCTCAATAGCTAGATTCATATTTGATTGAGAACAAATCTTGGGGACGAAGGAAGGGTTAGTGCGAAGGGAAACTCTGTCTCTCTGAAATATCAAGTAAGGAGGTTTGATTGAGAGTGCTTGCAGCTCTGACACTCTTCTGGCTGACGTAATGGCTACCAGAAAAATGGTCTTCCATGAAAGGATCTTTAAATCACATGCATGTTAAGGTTCAAAGGGTGGTGAGATAAGTTTTGAAAGAACAACATTTAGATCCCAGGGAGATATAGGTTATTGAAAAGGAGATCTTAGTAAGGTAGTGCCTTTTAAAACTGATCTACACAATCTGTGAGCCATAAGATTAGGTTCATGTCATCCCAAATGAAAACTGGAGATAGCTGCTAACTGAACTTTGATTGCAGCAACAGCTGATCTCTGATGAAAAAGTTCGGTTAGAAATTCTAACACTAAGGGAATGGAGGCTGTGTATGGATCTATGTTCTTAGCTTGTGCCCAGACAGAAAATATTTTCCATTTGCTAGCATACAATTTTCTCGTAAAAGGTTTATGAGAAGAAGTCAGGATATGTGTAACCGTAGGGGAGAAATCATGAAGCCTGATTAGGGATGGAAGTGGAGAAGCCACGCTGTCAAATTGAGGGTGTGGAGACATGGATGGAACGTGCCTGATATATGTGTCAGAAGGTGTGGTACTGGGTCCAGAGTCCATGGATCATCCAGAAGGTAAGGCCTGAGAATGGGGAACCAAATCTGATGAGGTCAGTAAGGAGTGATGAGAATCATTCTGCTTCCCAAAGTCTTTGCTTTCTGGATTTCGATATTAGCGGAAAGAGAGGAAAAGCTTAAAGAAGTTCCAAGGGCCAATTGTGGACAAGTGTGTCTCTCGATGTCTCCCTGGGGGGGGGGGTAAGGGTGAAGTAGCTGCTGCATTTGGTGTTCATTAGGGTGGTAAACAGATCGCGGCAAGGCTGTCCCCATTTGTGGAAAATCTGTTCCGTGACTTTCTGATTCAGAGACCACTCGTGAGGCATCAAGATTGCCCTGCTGAGCTCGTCGGCTATCACACTGGTTCTCCCCGGAATGTGCATTGCAGTTAGAAAGCGTTGGGAAGATATCGCCCACTGCCAAACATGTAGAGCCTTTCGACATAGGGGGCAGGATCTGGTTCCCCCTTGTTTGTTTATATACCATACCACTGACATACTGTCTGACTGGATTGCTATTGTCCCTAGAGGAAGAAAGTTGTGAAGTGCTTGCAACACTAGTAGCACTGCTCTCATCTCTAGACCACTGATATGCAAGTGAGCCTCATGTTCTTGCCATGTGCCTTGGACTGTCCTTTCTAGATAATGCTCCCCCCACCCTATCTGGGAGGTATCCATGGTGACAGTAGCAATGGGTTGGCAAGAAATGAATGGTCTCCCTATCGTTAGTTGACTGGACTGGATCCGTTTTGCAAGATTCCGTTATTAGAATGGGATGAGACAGAGGCAATTGCTGAAGAGACCACTGGGAAAAGAGTAGCCATTGTAGAATTCTCATATGTAGTCTAGCTAGAGGAACTAGAGTTATAGAAGAGGCCATGGTTCCTAGAAATTTGAGCACTATCTTCACTTTGACCTTGTTTTGGGGAAGCAGGCTGTATATTTGTTGTCTTAGATTTTGCACTCTGAAAGAAGGTAAGCCATCATTGTGACTATGTCTATTTCTGCTCCTATAAGTGTCACATATTGAGAGGGTGACAAGACGGACTTTTCCCAATTTATAGTAATGCCTAGCTGAGTGCAGACTTGGATGGTTGAATCCCTGGCTTGTAGAAGTAGGTGCCTGGTGGTGGCAGTGAGAAGCCAGTCATCCAGGTACGGAAACACTTGGAATCTAAGACGTCTCAAGTGAGCCATTACTACCGCTATGCATTTGATGAACACCCTGGGGGTTGTGGTGAGACCAAAGGGCAGAGCATGAAAATGGTAATGACTGGCTCCCAGCTGGAAGTGTAAATGACTCCTTGATGCTCTGTCCATTTTTATGTGGTAGTACACATCTTGGAGGTCTGTGGAGCACATCCAATTGTCTTTCCCTAACAGAGGGAGAATAGACTGCAGTGTTACCATTTGGAACATGGACTTCTTCACTGATTCGTTTAACTTGCTGAGATCCAAGATGGGCCTCCAGTCCCCTGTTCATTTTGGCACTAAACAGAATCTGGAGTAAGTTCCAAATCATATCTGGTCTGCAGGGACGATTTGGATGACTCTCTTTTGAAGCAACTTTTGGACTTCTATAGTTGCTTGATCCCTGTGATTGGCTGGAACATCTGGGATTCTCTTGGTTAGATGCAGTGGAAAAGAGAAGGGTATGGAGTATCCTCTGCAAATATTCTTTGTACCCACTTGTCTTGTGTGATGTTGTGCCAGGCTTCTGGGTACAAAGATAAGCGACCCCCAACTGGCTCCAAATAAGCGCAGACGGGCCCCACTTCAGGAGCGCTGATAGGGACATCCACGAAAGGAATCGCAGTCTCCCTAGTTTTGCGGACCCCCCCCCCTGCCTCTAGGGCAACGTCTACCATTATTTCCTCCTCCTCTGCCTCTGGAGAAGGAATCATCTTGTGCGTCCGGGAAAAATCTCTGATTTCTTGAACCACATTTTTCCGCCTCTCTGACCTTTAGGGTATGGTCTAGAAGGGACAGAGAAATGTACTTCCACGGCAGAAAGAGTCTTCCCTTCCTGCTCGCATTTGGTGAGTGTGTCTTTTACCGTTGGTCCAAACAGAGAGGAATCGTCAAAGGGGGCATTGGTAAATGTAGATTTGAAGGGCTCCGCAAAGTTACATAAGTGCGTCCAGGAGTGTCTCCTAAGGGAAACTCCTGAACCCACTGCCCTGCTCACTCCATCTGCTGTGTAAGATATCAGCCTCATGGAGGAGTTAACAACAGAGTTCAAGGTGGACAGCTGAGCAGTAATCACAACAAATTTGCAGAACCAGCAAACAAAACGCCTCTTTAAGTCAGTGAGCCAAAAAGATTTATTTAATGCCACAAAACAATAACTTGAGTTTTCATCCTTAGACTTCATCAGAATGAATAGTTAACCAAGCTAGTAATCTCATTAAATAACCCTCCCTTCCCATTGACAAAACAATTAACCAATTAAAACATTTAGTATAATTGAATATAGTGCATTCAAAGTGCAACTGTAAAAATGCAACTATAAAAATTCCTAAAACAAATAGTTACTTGTTACAGTAACAGATTTTTTAAAAAGCAGATTTTAAAAACATTGAATCACATAATTAAAATGTAAATACATAAAATGTAGGCCATCAAATGTAATATAATAGAAATAAGTAAAGATGTTTTATACCAAAGTTTTAAATTGTGTTGAAACAAAACCACTATGGTAAACTAGTAAACCACTGCCATCTACTGGTCAAGAAATAATGCTAAATAAAAGCATTATAGTTTAACAGATCTAAGTTTAAGGACAGGAGCTAAAGAAATATAGTCATTCAAGCCTGGTTCGCTGTTGGCCTCCAAGCTCAACTGCCAAAATATTAACCTGTACTCTATCATTGTCTTCCAGGGACCACCTGGAGGGTCCTGTTCTATTTTTTCTATGACAAAAACTGCATCTTTACAAAGCGTGGTATGCCTAAATAGTGCATTATTAGTGCCTTGCTTACTAATGTCATAGAGATGTTCGTATATTCGCCTCTTAAACTTCCTTGTGGTCTTCCCTATGTAGAAGGCTCCACAGGATTTACAAATGGTGCTACATATGACCCCCATGGTGTCACAGTTGGAGAAAGTTTTAGTTTCTAACTTTGTATTCCTCTCCATTACATACAAACTCTCCCCCTGTATAACATGTGAGCATTGGGAGCAAGCTCCACATTTAAAAGTGCCTTTCTTCTGCCTACCCTGCTTTGGTTTTCTATATTCCAACATTTCCTTAATATTTTTCCCCTTCCTATAAGTAAACTTCAGGGGGTCCTTGAATAGCAAGTCCAAGTCAGAATAGTCCCCAAACTTCCCCCAATTTCTAGAAATAATGTCTTTAACCAAATAAGTGTCAGTACTGAAATTCAAGATGAAATTACTACTCCAATTTGTGTCTGGGGTAGGGGTATTCTCTGTGTTGGTTACAGTGTGTTCCAATACCCCTAAGATGGGACTAAATCCCCCCCTCCCATTTTTTACTTCACTCAATACTTCTTCTATTAAAGCAAGGGAGTAATTTCTTTCTAAAAAAACATATCTTTCAGTTTCTTATTTTCTAAGTCAAAGTCCCTGTCAAGGGACGTCATCCTACTACTCCTAATGAACTGCCCTTTCAAAATTCCTTTCTTTTGTTTGAAAGGGTGGGTACTAGCGTAAAACAAGTAGGAGTTTGAAAAAGTCACTTTTCTGTAAATGTTGGACTTAAATTTTCTGACTTCAGGTATCTTTTCAATCATCACATCCAAATATTGTACGTGTTCTCTAGAAAAGCTATGGGTGAATTTAAATATGGGTGAATTTAAGGAAGTCAGTAGTACTACTGACGTACTCGATAATTCTATTAGTTTCTCCTCAGGTCCAGTCCAAAACATACAAATATCATCCAAGTAAGGTTGATAGTATTTCCAATATTGAGAATATACAGAATGAAAAACAAACTGCTCTTCCCAAACTGGCCCCCATGGCTACTCCACTTGACTGCCTAAAAAACTCACCCTCGAAATACAGAAAATTGTGTCTTAGTACCAAATCCATTAAATCCATAAACACCAATATACTGTTTTCGTCAAAACTTCCTTTGGTTCTAAGAGCTTCTTCGAACCATTCTAACCCTAACTTGTGAGGAATGACATTGAATAAATCCTGAATATCTAAAGTAACAAAGATGAGTTCATCACTATATAGGTCATTGTTGATACTTCTCAAAAAATCCCGAGAGTCCTTCAGAATGCCCGCCTGCTCAGACCAGACCTTTTTAAACCTTAGATCCAAAAATTTAGCCAAAGGGTAGGTTTTAGACCCAGTGGTTGCCACAGTTAGTCTGAGTGGTGGATTATCCATATCCTTATGGACCTTGGGTATACCAAAAATAGATGGTACTACTGGTTTATCCATGATTAAAAAGTGATAGGTATCTTGACTAATCATGTCTTCATCAACCAGTTTTTTAAGAATAAAATCAATCTTCCTATGGGCTATATTGATTTCATTACATGAAACCCTAGAATATCTGTCCATGTTGTTTAACATATCCAACATCTTGCCTAGGTTCATAGGTTCATAGATTAGTACTAAGCTAACTGCCCTTGCGAGCCATTTTAAGCCTAGCCGATTATCCCTTGTGAGACTCAAACCCTGCACCTTCTGTTTGTAAGGCAAACACCTTAACCATTAGGCCACCCTCCCCACCCCTGAATAAGTAATACTGTCCATAAGGACAATCCCCCCCTTGTTGTGTTTCATAACCCTGACTTGGTGGTTGTTCCTTAAAAAATCCAGAAGGGCATGTTCTTCCTTATTCAAATTATATTGTCTTCTTTTCTTATTCAGACCCTGTCGAAGCTCTCTTTCTACCTGAATTTCAAAGTTTTTTAACTGGGGGTGAAGGGGTGGATTGTAAGTACTTTTTCTCTTAATCAAGTTAATGCCCCCCCCTTTCATGGTGCATTAATAATTCTAAGTTCTTTTTTCTCAAAAACAATTTTAAGTCAATCAGAACATGCGTAATTTGACTTCTGTTACTAGGTACAAACTTCAAACCTTTACTAAACAAACTAAAGTATGTCCAGGCTACTATAATTGTATATACTAAAATTGGGATACTTGTGCCTGTACCCTTGACTACTATACCGTTGTCTTGTCTCAAACTATGAGTGGGGCTAATAGGGGTTAGTATTTCCTCCTGTTTGAATATTCCCCCCTGTTGGGGTAGTAGTTGACTGGTGTTCTTTGTTTTATCCTCTCGGATCTCCTCAGTGTGGGAAAATCTAAAGGGTCGTTCAATTCGTACCCCCCATAGCTTCCCCAAAAGGATAATTACTATAGCCCCCTCCATGACCCCATTCTCGGTGGTCAAAATCTTCTCCCTATAAATCATCGCCCATATGGTCAACGTGATTCCAGTACTGATGCTTAAAATTGTTTTTGGGTTTAGGGTAACATCGTTCTTCCCTATATTCTTTGATGGCCCTAAGAAGCTTCTTACATTTCCTGTTAAATAAAATTTACACTTTTCGTCAATCTTTCCTTTCACATTCAAGTATTTGGATATTTCTTCTTCCACAGTAAATAGTAAATCAGTGGTAATTTCTTTGTTAGTTTTTTCTTTATCTTTAAGTAATGTGTCCATTTCTTGTTTGTTGTTTTCAATTACAGCCCACAATATATCCAAACCACAATGATTAAAAATTTTAATGAATTCTTTATGGAACTCACAACCCTCTCTAACATTGTTTGGATACTTATAAATACATAATCCTTTGGGCACAATGCCCCTCCCAATACACTCTTGAAAGTAACAGTTATCCATATTTAAAGATTTATATCTAAGCATTAAATCATACAACAGGCTCACATTCATACTATAACTGTTACCTTGGTTCAAATTGAACCTTCGGTTAGTATCCTCACTAGGTACAGAAAAATTACACCTAGATTTTAACCATCCCTGCACAGATGACATTCCCCCCCAGTTCGTAGACTCAAGAGTCTTTTGTATTACTGTCAATACGGCTAGAAGCCGAAAAAAAGTCACCTTGGTGGGAGGCATGAGTTGTTCTCTTTCCCTCACACGTGTTTGAAATCTCAGGTCCAGTCTGGGAACTACTGTCCCTTAGGTCGCCATTGGGTTCGTGGGAGTCATTTTCTTCTGTATTCCCTCTCCTGCGACCTCTTAAGGACTGCATACCCTGTGAAGGGTCCAAGGCTAGAACTCAACATTTGTCCCTCTGAGGTAATGCCTCTTTGTTACCTGGTATCGACGCCTCCAGTATGTCATTGTCAAAAGCCCCACTAAGATTAGTGATCACAACTGAGCAGTAACCTTCTCAGGGACTCGTTCAGTTAAAGTACCTTGGAGAGTATCTCTTGCACTTTTAGGAGATCTCCTTGAAGTCTAGTGAAATGGGTGAGGTAATTCAGCGATCTGAGTGTAAAAGTGGCTGAAGAAAAAATACGCTTCCTGTATCTGCCCATCGTTCGAGACACTTTGTTTGGTGGGTGGACAGATGAGGAAGTTTCTGCTAGTTCCTTCTTTGTGGCTGCTGCCACCACCACTGCATCTACAGACACACCTTTAGTCAGAAACTCTTTTTCCCTAGCAGCTGAAAGAAATTTGTTCAGCCATCTGGGGACTGGTTCTACTGTGTGAGGAATTTCCCACACCTTTCGACTCACCAAATCTAACAGCTCATCGAAAGGTGGAGACACCCAAGAGGGTGAAGGTTGAGACCCGAAAGCCTTCAGGTACACTGACTCCTCATCAGAAGGCATGACACTGGGTCAGCCGCCTCTCTGTTTCAGGATGTCTAGGATATCTACGAAGGAGATATCATCAGAGGACAACCTAGGTGACCCTTCTGACTCCTCAAGGTCAGAGGTGATGGACTCATCAGAAGAGTATATGTGCTTCCTCTTGCAAGTTCTCTTCCGAGGAGGCTCCTCAGAAGTGTATTCTGGGGAGGTCTCGGAAGACTGGGGGCCACTCAAGGAGGGCTCCTAAGGTTGTGGGTCTCTGCTGTCAAAAGAGAGAGATGGTGCTGAGACAGAGGTCAGAGCTTGGGGGGGAAGAGCATTGGTACCCTTGTGTGGAGCTGAAGCTCTAGACAGCACGCTCCTCATCATCTTGAAGGCAGATCTCTCTGGCTTTGGGGACACCACCGGTTCTGAGGAAGCAGTAGTAGTCCTCAGCTACAGAGCGATCGGCTCAGAGACAGATGTAGGATCTGAGCTCAGCTAAACCAATGCATTGAGAGGTAGGCTCGGAACCGAAGTAGTTCGGGTCTGAGCATCCCCATTGGGGCCGACTGGTGAGCTTCGGCTCCTAGACATCAGGGACGGCACAAAAGGTGTCGTGGTGGAACTTGGCTCTGAGATAGACAGTTGGGGCACTGGAACTGATGGTTCCACAACAACTGGCACCGATAGCTCTGGCTCCGAAAGACAGACATGGCTCGGAGGAGGAACAGACGCAGGTAATATGGCCTTAGACGGCTCCGGAACTGATTGGGTCGGAGCCGACAACAAATTTGCTAGTGCCGACGACTTTCAAAGTCTAAGCACCACTCTCTCAACATCCTCCTCAGAAAGACAAGGTAGGAGATCGAGATCTCTGTAAAAATGGAGATCTAAGTGTCGGGGATACCGGTAATAAATCTCTTGACCAGCTCCGAGATATGGATTCGGCTATCGGCTCTGAAAAACATGGGGCCGAAGCTGGATGGTCTATGTCAATAACCTTGACCAGCTCCGAAGGCGGAGAAGCTGAAGAGGTAGAAGGCTTGTCAATTTTGGCAATTTTCTCTGGAGGTCCTGATTTAACAGTCGGTATAGGAGACTGTCTTTTCACCGACTTGACCTTCTCTTTTTTAGAAGAGAGAGACCTAGAGTGAGAGGAGGAAGAGCTAGCTAAATATTCCTCAAAGGAAGTTTAACGAGACCTTTCAAGATCAGTTTGTTCTTCCTTTCTGGGAGAACCCAGGAACTAAAAGAGTGGCAAAAAGTACATGTCTCCTGTAGATGTATGGCTCCCAAGCAATAAACACAAATACTATGCCCGTCAGTGAGGACATTTTTTGTGAACATTTTATGCATTTATTGAAACCTGAAGGTTTATGGTCCTTAGTTTCCTTAGACATACTATTTTTTTCACAACAACAATCACAGACTATAAATGCAGAAAGATAATAAGAAGAGAGGACAAGTTCCTCTAACTTAAATGGGCCTAGTCCTGCTCAAGAAAAAAAAAACACACAAGAGAGAAAGACAACAGAGGACTAGGTCTTCTAACTTAAATGGGGCTAGCCCTGCTGAGGAAAAATACACAAGAGAGAGGCAATAGAGGACTAGGCCCTCTAACGTAAACGGGCCTAGCCCTGAACAGAGGGGTAGGCAAGATAGAGAATAACAAGCAACAGACAAAGGCTAGAATAGGTGCTAATTAAAAAACAGACCTATGCCTAAGAAAAGATTAGCAACAACTAGCACACAGAAAAAATGATGGGATACCACTAAGGAAGGCCTGCAAAAGCAATGGCCAACAAACAGCAACAACAATTTGCAATAAACTTCAAAAAACACACTAGCTAACTACTACAAGTTAACAACTGTAAGCTATTAGTACTAAACTAACTATTATATTCAAAAAGAACACTGAAAATATCTGAATAAGAAAAATATTCCAACTTAGCCACGGAAAAGAAATAGAGAACTTTTGAACTCGTAGAGCGGTAACCGAGATCTGGGGATTACTAGTGCATTGTGGGATACCTACCTTGCCATGAGACAACTTAGAGACTTCGAGCTTTGTAATCAGCTGAGTTGGAGCTGAGGATCGGCTGTGAACCCATATGTAAGAATGAAGGGTGAGACAGGACTACAGAACATGTTATTATTCCCACCTGTTTTATGTAATTTTTTTTTAAATCTATAGTTTCAGCTTTTGTGTTACATGCATACACTAATGTTTGGTAGGATGATCTTTTACATAGTTTTTTCTTGACATATCAATGTCAACATATGGCACATCTTACAAAACATCTTGTTTTAATGAATATCCTAAAAAAAACACACCTCCAGAACACCCACAAAACCTATTAACTTATTACTTACACACAAACCTATGTACATCTTCAAATAATGACGCTTAACCCTCCTAATAGGAACAATTATCCCATACTGATGGCCACACTCATAGGCTTGAATTAACCTAAAATGAAGGTTATCCATGTTAGGACATATAATGCAGCCTTTGCTTCTACTTCCACTAAATGCTGTCTGATTTTTGTCTATACTGTTTTCCTCTCCCAAATGAAGAAAACGCGAATATTTTCAAAAACCATCATCTCCTAGCCGCAGAAAGAAAGAAGCATTCTGTTTTTATTGCCCCTTACCAGACTGTGCCCATAAAATCCTAAGAGCCAGATACAAAGTTGTGTTCCACTACACATATTGCAATGTAAACATTTATGTGCTAGAGGGAAACTATATTCAGCATTCATTACATTTGGTGTTCTTTTTTTATTTGCTTCCCCTTAAAACTTATTATATCAAGACAAAGGCCTTAATCCAGTCATTCCCCTATCCAAAATAAGAAAAGGCATAACATGTAAGATATGGTCTTGAGGGAGCTTGGTTATCCTATGTATGGTGTCCAGAGGGCATTCTAATGAAAATCCGGTTTTGTGCAATTTTCAGCTGTAATTAGTCACTGTTTATCACAATTCCAAGAGAGAGAGAGAGAGAAAGTTAAATTAATTCCTTGCTTCTGTGTGGGGCACCCTTGTGGCAGAGGCCAGAAGGTAGTCATCTACATAAAGGAAGACTCAAATTTCCTGAAGTTTCATATGAGAAAGAATAACTGAAATGCACTTGGGTGAACAACCAATTGGCTATGGTGATACCAAATGGCAGATTTTCACACTGGTAGTAACTGGGTCTGACCTAGAAGTGCAAAAACTTTCTTGAAAGTTTGGCAATACTGATGAAGGCCCAACAAGCATATCCAATCTCCTTCCTGATGGCATGGAAGGATGGACCAAAACTGTGACATTTGTTTTTCTTGGCATGCTGGTTTAAGTTGGGAATATCTAGGACAAGCATGAGTTGCCTTGTTTTCTTGGGAACAAAACATGGTCTAGAATAAATTCCAGAACCTTATCTGTTTGGTGGGATCTCTTGAGTGGAACATTTTTTATTTTTATTTTATTTTATTTATTTTTATTTATGTAACATTTGTTGACCGGGAAAGTCCGACTAGGTTCCACAGATCCTGTTTTCAGTGGAGGCCCGGGGAGAAATTCTCCAGAAGCATGTCTTTAGAATGTGGGAGGAAACCGGAGAAATTCTATTTGGATAGAATTTGCATAGAAGGCTTGAAAGTTCTGCCTTTTCCACTGCTTCTGACATGGTAAGATGTCTGGAAATGTGGGTAAGATGGATTTTGTATCCAAGAAATGGGAATTATATAGCCCCTGCATAGACCTCCCTGACCCAACTACCCTGTGTAGAAAAATACTTG
Source organism: Protopterus annectens (assembly GCF_019279795.1). Taxonomy (NCBI): domain Eukaryota; kingdom Metazoa; phylum Chordata; order Ceratodontiformes; family Protopteridae; genus Protopterus; species Protopterus annectens. Next base: position 1,251,566,883 of record NC_056745.1, read on the forward strand.
CCCTCTTGCTAACTGTTTACATATTTCTTTTTCATTCGGGGTCCAAAAAGCAAGGACACATTTAAGGTGGCATTATTGAAGGATATCATGAAGTTTTTGCAAAGTTGCAAATCTTAAGCCAGGCACACGGGATCATTGCAATTCCTGTCTCTTATGCTCTAGCCACTCCATCAGCTGCATTATGCAACAGATGGATGGAGCAGGTAGATATGTTAAGCAGGGAGGGCACCTGTATTTATGAATATCTGTTGTCGCTGATATTATTTATTCATTGGCATTTATTTACTGGGAAAGTCTGTTCGGGCCAAAGAACCCTTTTCAGCAGACATCTACAGAGAAAAGCTCCAGTGCAAAGTAAAACAGAATGTTTAGAAACCTAAGACAAAAAGGGAAATGACACATCAATTGCATAATACATATAAACGTTATTATACAATGGATGATGCACATATTTACAGAATTATTACAAGTAAAGGAAAACATCAGATCAATGGAGTGAAACAGACAGTTAAGAAATACAACAAACTGAAATATGAGCATACTTATTCATATACAATAGTTTAGAAAAGAAAAAGTAATAGTTACAAACTATTTGCAAAAACTATCTTTGAATAGGCACAACCAAATAATTTCAGCCAGAGAAGGAAATGAAGGAAAAGTAAATCGTTTTCTCAGCATGTCTAGAGTTTGTTCAGCTTACTCGCATTGGAAATTATTTGCGTGTCAAGTACATTAAGGCATATACGGGAAAAAAGTACATGATGTAGTGTGCTTCTCCATTCTCTTCACAGCCCTATAATCCTTATGGCGCAGGCAGAAGACAGACAACTGAGCTCTCATCATTGCACTCCCTCAATCACTGCCACTGCCACGATTGAGTCAGCAAGAAAGCCTTTACTACAAAACAGTCTATCCTTAGGAGGGTGTAGGATTTTTTCAGGCTTCCTTGAGAGAAGCTTAGGCTCATCAAGTTCCCACCAAGTTTTTCCCATGATCAAGTAATCATGCGGTCTATGGGGGGGGGGGCAACTCAAGACATGGCAATCAATATTTCTAAATAAAAGAGGTGCCCATGGGAGCCAAGTTTGGCACTGAGTAGGTCAATATCAACAATGGCCCAGCACCAAAAGGCATCAATCCTGCGGTCACTCTGGATTCAAAACTGGCTATGGCACTGAGAGTTCAAATGCCAAAGTTTTGGAAGTATTGAACATCCCCAAAAGGATCAACACCGATGCTGAGCATTCAGAGACGACAACCCAGTGCCTAGCTGCTCTCATTATGGATGGGAGTGGAGTCAACAACAATGGAACCATGGGAGTTTATGCCAAAGGGTTGAGCCCTATAGGCACCAGCGCAGACAACAAAGGTAAAGCAGTCATCTCCGATAATCCCAGTGCAGAAACTGAGCACAGGGAAGAAACTGAAGATGTCAATGCCTGGGGTTCTGAATGAGAAGTTATGTACTTACCATAATGTTCCATGTTAGTTGTCATCTTCTCGCCTTCTTTCTTGCTGGATGGGTTCGGAGCCGAACCTCGGCTCCGACTCGGCCTAGTACTAAAGTTCGAGAGCTATTTTTACCGACTCAAGGCTATACTATGTCCCATAATGCTAGGCGTGATATACCCAGATCTCATTTGATAGCTAACACTATGGATATACATGTCCCACCACCAATAGAGAATATATTTAACAAATATATCTAACCTCCTCTACATATAACCTTTACAAGGGTTACCAAGGGGGAACAAGAGAGCTAGGTGAGGAGATAACTCTGGTGACAAAAAACACCTCGCACAAGATACTCTAGGTCTTTCCAGGCTAGGGGGATGGAGGGGGGGACGCAAGAAAGAAGGCGAGAAGAAGACAACTAACATGGAACGTTATGGTAAGTACATAACTTCTCAATGTTAAGTTGTCAATCTCGCCTTCATTCTTGCTGGATGGGACAGCATCTCTAGCACCTTATTCCCGGGTGGCTCAATGGAACAGACTCTTGAGTACAGTGGAACAAAATCAGCCCGACTTCTGGAGGCTATGTCCAGTTTGTAATGAGAAATGAAGGTATGAGGAGAAGCCCATGTGGCCGCTGCACAAATGGAATCCATAGGTAACCTTGCTTGAAAGGCTACTGAGGAAGCTAATGCTCTAGTTGAATGAGCTCTAGGCTTTGCAGGGAGCTCCTTATGCCTCAACTGATAGATTAACGTGAGAGTCCCCTGTCTTTTTTGGTACCAAAAAGAATTTGGAGTAGATTCCGGATGCTTGTTGGTCTGCTGGGACTGGCTGGATGGCTCTTTTTGATAGCAGCTTTGAAATTTCTGACGCTGCTTGATCTCTCAGACTGGGTGGAATGTCTGGAAGAGGCCCTTTTGGTTGTTGCGGGGTGTGGATGAAGGGGATTCTGTAACCCTCGGATATGATCTACCGTACCCATTTGTCTTGCGTGAGGGAATGCCAGGCTTTTGGGTACAGTGAAAGTCTTCCCCCGACTGCCTCCGAAGGTGGACAGTCAGGCAGCTCCTCAGGGGTGCTGGAAGGGTTTGTCAGAGAAAGATTCTCTGCTACCCTGATTTTGCAGACCCCCCCTGCCCCTAGGGTGACGTCTGTTATTATTCTCTCCTCTGCCTCTGGAGGGAAGCTCACCACGTGCATCAGGCAGTACTCCCTGGGGTTTGCGGAACTACATTTTTCTGCCCTTTTGACCCTTAGGGTACGGTCTAGAAGGGGCAGAAAAATGGACTCCCATGGCAGAGAGAGTCTTGCCTTCCTGCTCACACCTGGTCAAAGTATCCTTCACTTGAGGTCCAAACAAGGCAGAACCGTCAAAAGGGTGTTAGTGAAGGACGCCTTGAAGGGGTCAGCAAAGTTGCAAAGCCACATCCAGGCGTGTCTCCTTAGAGCAACGCCCGTGCCTGCGGCCCTACTCGCTCCATCGGCTGCATAAGAAATGAGCCACATGGAGGAGTTGACAATCGAGTTCAGGATTCCCAGCTGGGAGTCTATCTTCTCCTGAGACGCCACAGCTGTTCGGTCCTGTAAGGTATCACCCAGTTCTTTAAGAAGGTCTCTCTGAAGACGGGTGAAATGGCACAGGTAATTCAGCGACCGCATAGCAAAGGTCGCTGAAGAAAACATCCATTTGTCACACCTATCCATAGTCCTAGATTCCTTATTAGGAGGATGGACAGGTACTAAAGGGTCAGCCAACTCCTTCTTAGTGGCTGCCGCCACCACCATGGCATCAACAGGGATGCCCTTAGAGAGAAACTGCTTGTCTGCAGGGGCTGTAATGAATTTTGTAGGCCTCCGGGGGGTTGGTTCCATAGTATCCGGAGCCGTCCATGTCTTCTGAGCCACCACCTCCATGAGTGGGTCGAAAGGCGGGGACACCCAGGAGGTGGAAGGGCGAGAACTGAACGCATCCAGGTAGACAGACTCATCCTCGGAAGGGTTGAGGGCGGACCAGTTCCCCCTCTGTTTAAGGATCTCTAGGATGTCAGAAAAGGAGACATCCTCAGAGGGGGACCTTGGGGACCCTGCCGAATCATCCAGGTCGTTGTCAGATGTCACTTACTCAGGGGAGTCGACATGCTTCCTCTTGCAAGTCCTCTTCTGAGGGGGCTCTCCCGCAGGATTAGGGGAGGCCTCGGAAGAGGAGGAAACGCCCAATAGAGCGGCCTGGAGTGTCGGTTCCCTGCGCTTGGGTTTCGAGAGGGTAGGCAGGGGCCCAAAGCAGGCACCATGGAGGGAGGGGAAGATGAGGCAGACCGTGGTGCCGGTATGGGAGCCAGCACACTCCTCATGACCTCAAAGGCGCCACCGTCAGGCAGGGCAGAGGGACCCAGCTCCGAGGAGATGAGAGCTCCTCCCGGCACCGAGAGGGACGGCTCCGAGGCCGATGTCGGGGCCGAACTCACCTGCACCGAGGCCCTGAGAGGGAGAACGGGGTCAGACAAGGGTCCGATGACACTCGCCCCCTCGGAGCCGACGAGGGAGTCTCAGCACCCGGATCCCTCCAGGGACAGAGCCAATGAAGGGATCAGAGACGACGAAGGAACCGATAAGGGTGGAATCAGTTCTGACGCCCCCACGGTTGCAAGCCCGACGGCCTCCGGCTCCGAGCTTGAAGGAATAGTTGGAGGAGGAACTTGAGCAGGTGTTGGGGTAGCCCCCGTCTGTTGAGATGGGCTATGCAATAATTGGGCCAGTGCCTGCGACTACAAAAGCCTACTGACTACCCTCTCAAGGTCATGCTCCTAGAGCCTGGAAGACCTAGAGGAGTGAGACCTATGGCTCCGCTCCAACAGCAAGGGGGATTTCGGAGCCGATCTAATAGACTCCAGTGAAGGAGATCTGGAGCGCTTTCGACTCGGGGATGGCTCTGACACCAAAGTCGGAGCCGACTGAGGCCTCGATGTATCGGTTCCAGCCGGAACCGATGGGGCAGAAAGAGGGCCGGTCGGCGCCGGCTCCGAACATGGGGCCGACGATTTGGTGGGCTTTGAAGGTTTTCCAGTCATAGGCTTGGACGGAGAACCTTCAGGCTTTAATAAGCCTCTGAGAATGAGCTTATTTCTGCGTTCCTGCAGGACTCTAGGGCTGAAAGCGTGACAGATGGAAAAAGAGTCCTGCAGGTGCAGAGGGCCCAAACAATACATGCAAGAAGTGTGACCGTCTGTCAGAGACATCTTCTGACAGCACGAGTCACACTTCTTGAATCCCGATACCTTGGTATCCTTGGACATGATACCACAGGGGGATACAGTAGTCTAACACTAACACTCACACACAAAAAGGACACTATCAACAAAGAAAATTTGTAAAATAATAGTAAAAAGAGACAGAATTCCACACACACACACACACACTAAGGGAATCTGTACTAACTACTAAAGGGAGGGCTAGAGGCCCGACCACCTTAAGGGTGGAAAAAAGGGTAGGGAAAAACTACAGAAAAGGGGGAGAAACTAGTCGCTATCTCTTAAAATACTAATTAAATAAACTACTGAGAGAAATGCTATCAAAAAAACTAACTAAAGATACAACAATTTGAATACGACCTGGAGCCGGTGAAAAACGCAACCTCATAGCTGAAGCGGCAAATGAGATCTGGGTATATCACGCCTAACATTATGGGACATAGTATAGCCTCGAGCCGGTAAAAATAGCTCTCAAGCTTTAGTATTAGGCCGAGTCGACCCATCCAGCAAGAATGAAGGCGAGATTGACAACTTAACATCTATTAATTCTGCAGACTGAGGGGGATGATGTGACACCCATCTCAATCTGATTTTTTATGAAGGCCTTTATGAAGATGTATGAAGGCTGCCAGCCTAGCCAGATAGAATTCTGGTGATAATTGTCATTTGTAAATATTAATATAAGCCACACGCTTGTTCTCTTAAATGGAAGAAAATGGTGTTAAATGTGGAACTGCAAAAATGTAACAACAGTGCACTCTGCTGTAGGAAAGCTGACAAGTCAAGCATGGTGTAATTGTTTGATCACAAAACCTGGAGCTGAGATGTCTGGATGAAGGAATTCTTGCTTTTGTTTTGAGAGTAGAGTTAATTGCCAGAATTTGCATGTATAATGTATTTTATTGCTGCAGCTTGTAACTGGACTTGGTAGGCCAGAGCTGTGTTCCATAAGATTATTGCTTGCCTGCAAAGAGGGTAGGAATGTGTGCCCCCTTGTTTGTTTATGTACCACATTACTGTGGTGTTGTCCGTCTTTATTGCACGTTGTCCTGGATGTAGAAGATCCTTGAAGGCTGTCAGAGCTTTCTGTACAGCTAACATCTCTTTTTGATTTATGTGCAGTTTTCTTTGTTCTGCAGTCCATAGGCCTTGAATGCATTGCCCTGCCATGTGTGCCCCCCAGGCATAGTCTGAGGTGACTGTTGTGATAGTTTGCCTGGTTGGGGCAAGGTGAAAGGCTGACCCTTGTTGAGGTGACATGCCTGTGCCCACCATAGAAATTCCTGTTGAAGGCAGGGAATGAGAGATATCACTGTGTCCAAGCTGTGGCTGTGTTGAGACCATACACTTTTTAGGTACCACTGTAATTTCCTCATATGCAGTTTTGCAAATGGTATTATCAGAATGCAAGATGCCATGAAGCCCAAAGCCTGCAGAATTTTTCTTGCAGTTAATTGGGTCTTTGTTGCCATTGTCTTGAAATATTGTGTAAGTTGTAGTTGTTTGTCTGGTGTAAGATAAGCCTTCTGGGCCGTTGTGTCCAAGCTGGCACCCAGGAATGTCATTTTTTGTGAGGGTACTAGTTTTGACTTCTTTTCGTTTACTGTGTACCCCAGACAATTTAGTAGATGCTTCACAAAAGCCAGATGATGTAAGAGAATGTCTTTTCTTTCTGCTCGGATGAGGCAGTCATCCAGGTATGGATATATTTGAATTCCTCTTTGTCTGCAGTATGCAATTACTGGTGCCAGGCATTTTTTGAAAACTCTGGGCGCAGTAGATAAGCCAAAGGGCAGTGCAGAGAATTGGTAATGGGTTGAACCTGCAATGAAACCGAGGTATCTTCTGCAACTTTGTCTGATAGGGACATGCAGGTATGCCTCCTTGAGGTCTAACGTTACCAGCCATGCTTCCTTGCCCAACATGGGAAGTAGCTGCTGTAGTGTTAGCATCTTGAATTTTGGGACTTGTAGGTAAGTGTTTAGAATTGAATGATCCAGAATTGGTCTCCAAGCATTGTCCTTTCTGGGTACTAGAAAGAGCCTTGAGTAAAATCCTTGGCCTTGCTCTTGAATCGGTACCCGGTGAATGGCTCTCATGGCCATGAGAGCTGTAATTTGTTTTTGAGCCTCTGCCCTTTGATTTAGTGGCAGGTTTGGCATTCCTCTTTTCATTGGCAAGGTGTGAAAGTGGAATCTGTATCCTCGTAAAATTATGTCTAGGACCCATTTGTCCTTTGTGACCATGTGCCAGTTGTCTGCAAAAAGTGCTAGTTTTCCCCCCAAGGGGGCTAACAAAAGAGTTTTGTTTGACCAGTTGAGGTGCAAGTCATTGAGTTTGCCTTCTGGTGGGTTGAGACCTGTCTTCTCCTCCTTTCTGGGTTGGAGTGCCCCATTGGCGAGGTTTATACTGGGCTTGTGGCCGTCCTCTGCCCCTTGGGTGCCTGTATTTACCCCTCTGAGGTCTGTCAGTGGCTGGAAAGGACCAATTTTTTGTTGGCCAGTTTCTTCTGAAGCGAGGGGGTTGTACCTGTAGGAAATCTTTGACTGTCTGCACTGATTTCGCCTTATCTTCCATTTTCTTTAGCACGTCTTCTGCTTTAACTCCAAAAAGAACATCCTGCTGTAAGGGTGCATCCAGTAGTTTTGCTTTGACATGATCAGGTAGACTTTGTTCCTTTAACCAGGCATGCCTACGTATAACTGATCCAGTGACAGCTGCTCTGCAGGAGGCCTCCAAAGAATCAAACCCACATTGTAAGGTATGTTTGCCCACCTGCTCAGTGGCGTGCAACAAATCCTGTACTTCTTTCAATTCAGATTGTTGGGGAAGGGAGGTTATCTTTTGTTTTAACTGAGAGATTAGAAACTGCTGATACTTGAGCATATGAAATTGACAATTTAGTGCTCTCATAGCTAATGTGGCTGAGGTGTAAACCTTTTTCCCCACCTGTCTAGTGCTCTTGAATCCCTCTCAGAAGGTACTGGGTTTTAGCCATGGAAGCCTTAGCCCCCTTGGGACCCTGGGAGATAGTCTCTGGGTCAGCTACTGGGCTTTTGTAAAGAAATTTGTGGGAATCAGGTACTCTGTAGTATCTGTCAGGCTTAGCCGGAGCAGGAGGTAGAGAGTCTGGGTTGAAACTGGATTCTAAATAGACATCATCCACAATATCCAAAACAGGTGGGATGGCTAGAGGTCTGTGTTGGGGGAGTAAAAGAAACTCTCTGAGCCTTTTCTTGGAATCAGAGAAAGCCTGACCTTCCCAGTGGAAATGTCCCCTCATAGTGTGTAAAGTTTCCCCAAAAGAGTAGTCTTCAGGAGGGGAAGCTGAGGGAATAGAGTCCTCAGCATCAGAATCTTCATAAGGAGAGTAGGAATAATCTTGGTCTTCAGGGTAATCCAAAGAAATAGACAGTTGCTCAGAAGAAGCAGAATCTTCCTCTTGTCTAGGCCTTTTGTCAGGAGGAGGCTGTGAACCCCTAATAAGAGAAATCAAATCTTCAGCCATTTTGAGCATCTGTTTCTTAGGCATAGGGCCTTGAACAGGAGACTGAAGTGTAGTCTTTTTAGCTTTAGAAGGAGTCTTAGACTTAGAAAACGTTTTGCCTGTGAGAGTCGTTGGTCTGAAAACGCCCTCAGAAACCGATGGCGTTTCCGAAGCAACGACATCCTTAGAAGGTATGTCGTCGGAAGGGCCTGAAGTAAAAGGCTGCGTCGGCCTAGTACATTCCGTCAAAATATCCGTAGCGGCCTCGGGTTCCAGGACTGCGGTAATCAGGGGCTGCATCGGAGCCTCACTGATAACCAGAGGACCGGAAACCAGATCAACCGAGGCCTCGGAATCGGGTTTAGGCCTTGGCTGTCGGTCCTTGTCCCTGCGTTTTTTGTGTATGCTGGTAGTCAGTAGCTCCGACGGCATGTTATAGTTAAATTTTCTACCAAAAAAGTGTTGTGCGAAATCAAATCGCCTTTTAATAGTACGCTTATTAAACCTAGCACAAAAACGACAAGAAGTGACGTCGTGATCAGGGCCTAGGCAAGGTATGCAATAAGAATGAAAATCCTTATGAGGTATTTGCTTCCCACAAGAAATACAATTGTTAACTTTTTCTGACATCGGTCTGAGGCAAGAAAAGTTTCCAACGGGTACTTAGCTTTATAGAAGACTTCGGTCTGAAATTCGAATTCGACAATCTCAGGAGTCGGCCGACCGGCACTTGCGAACTGCTTCTGCTTCGGGCACCACGCAGCAAGAAAGACTGAAGATAATGGCATCGGTTGCAGTATATGTACCCCTGGCGCACTGACGTCAGGGATGAGGCGACAGCAACCGACGTCGACCAAGACTTTGGAAATCCGTCCGACTGCGGGACCGCCTGACGACAGGATAACCCAAGTGTGATGACTGCAGCAGGGTAACACGATGAACATCTGAGTGATGTCTCAGTATGAGAGATGGTGTTCACATTACAGTTACAGAAAGGACGATGGAGAGAAGGAGATTATAAGAAGAGTACAGGGTAGGGTGTCTTCAGGTAGCTTAGGTGAGTAGGGAGAAAAGAGAAAGAGGTAAGAGGTAAGAGGAAAGAGGAAAGGTCTGCAGAGATGAGGCTGCAGAGATGAGGTAGTGAGTAAACAAACAAAAACAAGGAGTGGAGTAGGAGGCTGGAGAGAGTTGTGTAGTGTGATTTAGGTTGAAGAGGGTGAGTGAAGTATAGCGAGTAAGTTCAGCTAGGACTGGCACAAGAGCAGGTCCAAAATTTTGTAAAGTATTCTTTTAGGAGACATTTAAAGGCGGGTAGGGTAGAAGTAGTAGTTCTTGTCAGAGGTAAAAAGCTTTTGCTACTGAGAATAGACTTTTTCCAGAGGATTTATTCAGTTTATTTACAGTGAAAAGTTGTTTCTCTTCTGATCTAAGAGTTCTTTTATGTAAATATAAGTTGATTAATGGGGTAAGTGCTGGGTAGGCTAATGGTTTGTGTATGTTTTTATATATTGTTATAAGCTGAATGTAGGAGAGGTGAAAGGGGAGTTCCACCACTAAGGGTATGCAGACCTTTATAGTAATGGGTAAAGGAGGATGAATTAGTAACAAACTTGGCAATTTTGTTGTAGCAACTATCAAGTTTTTTTTTTTAATGGAGGATTGTAAATTGGTTAGAATTGGTGCTCGATACAGTAGGAATGGCAGAAGGTAGGCCTTGGCTAGTAATATTTGTGGGTGTGCCCTGAAAAATGTTTGTTTCAGTATAGCATGCCTACTTTTTAATGGATTTTCTTGACATTACTTTGGATGTGGATCATCTTCTATTATGACTCCTAATAATTTGATATGGTGGACTAATTTAATTTCAGTGCCATTTGCCAAAAAGATTTTGAAAGATGCTTTGTTAGGGGTGTGAGTTTTTGGGTAAAGAAGAGATTTTTTTTCTTTTTTGGGCTTATCAGGAGTTGTGCTCTTGTAAGCCATGCTTCAATTGAGATGACAGCTTGTTGAGTTATTTCTTGGAGGTGAGTTACAGTGTTTGAAGACCAGATGATGATAGAATCATCTGCGTATTGAATTAAAGTGCCTTCACAAGAAGATGAACGTAAGTTATTGATAAAAATATTGAATAGAAAAGGCAAAAGAAGGATCCATGTGGGACTCCTGTGGAAGTGGAAAGGTATGCAGAGATGGATCCTTGCCATTTTACAGCTTGTTGCCTGTTGACAAGGTAGCTAGAGAACCACTGAATAGATGAAGATGATAGACCCAGGGTAGAAAGTTGATTGAGGAGTTTACTGTGAGAGACCATGTCAAAGGTTTTTGATAGATCAAGAAATACTGCAGATACAGGTTTATTAGAGTTGTGAGTTTTACAGACATTGTTTGTAAAGACAGTAATGGAGTGGAGGTGCTGTGGTCTAGCCAAAATTCATGTTGGATATTGGTGATTAGCTTATTTTGCAAGAGATAGTGGAGAAATTGCTGACTTCTACATCTTTCAAGGATTTTAGAGGGGAGACAGGACAGCTATTGGATGAAAATGTGTACTGTCAGTGGAATTACTTTCTTTATGCTAGGGGATAACATGCAGCATTTTCCACAAGAAAAGGACACAGAATTTTGTTAATGATCTGTTAATAAGAATGATGATTGGGTATGCTATTCCATCTACAAGTACATTTAGATATTCTGAGGGAAGGTTGTCTGCTGAGGAGGAACAAGGTTTTAGTTTATGTAACAGCTTTTTTATGAGAGTTATAGAAACTGGTTGAGAGGTAAATTGCGTGGACTTATCCGTATGTGTACTGGAGAGGGTGCAATTAGGTGAGTTTTGTGAAGGAATGTGCTAGAATCTAAGGTAGGGGAAGTTAGCTGTGTAGAAGGGAGTGTGTTAGGTGAGTTTGAGGTTAAGTTGGCTATGCATTCTATGATGTATATAGCTGTTTGAAGAGGGGGAATGTCTGGGTATGTGGTGGGATCCTTTTTTGTACCTGGATTTATGAGACAGGATATGGAGGACCAGAATTTTTTAGTTTTTTTTTATGGCTATCTTGTAGGTGAGTATAATAAAACTTTTTATTTCTATTAACTGATTTATTGACTTGGTTTCATAGCTGTCCGAATAATTGCCAATTTTTGTCTAATTTTTATTCTTTTGCTAGTTAACCCATGCTTTGTCTCTGTCTTTCATAAGGAGTTTGCATTGTCTGGTGAGCCATGGAGTATGGCTGTTTTTAATTCTTTTTGTATGCTGTGGGGCTAACATGTTAATAATATTTAGAAATGCTGCATTTAAGTATTCAACTGCCTCATTTAAGGGGATTATTTTCAGGATGGACCAATTAACTGCCTTCAGAGCTTCAACGAAAGACTCCTTGGAGTAAGTGGACAAATTATGGGTAGTTTTGAGCTTATGTATCCTTGTCAGTTGTGTAATATTCCTGTGGGTATAAGCTGGCAGGTGGTCACTGAGTGTTATCAGGGAGGGTACTTGAGGAGGTAAAATTAGATGGGTTGATAAACAGAATCCAGTCCAGGATAGATTGCTGGGAGCTATTTTTGCCATATCTCGTTAGCATATTAATATCAATGGAATGGAGTTATATACCCCCCTCACACACAAATGGTTTACCACCAAAAACAATCGGTGAGGTATACTGTTTATGGATACAAAGACAATGTGTTTGAACTCTAAATACTTGATGTGAGTCATTGCATTAAATTTCATTGTTATGGGCTTAGTTTGCATTTCCAGGGAAATTTTACATTGCTACAGTAAAATATGTTAGTGTGATAATTTAGTTTCACATTCAGCAGTATAAGACGTGTGGGTGGAGGTGAGGTGTCCCTCCAGCAGATTCAACACTATAGTACACAACACACTAATGCAGAAGTGGGCAGAAAACAAATTAAGTTTAGTTTGATTTTTGGAAACTGCCTTGCATAAATTTTAACTGAAGCCAATGCTTCTTTTGTACTTTTGCAAGTGGAGGTGAAATTCATCTGTCGAAGTTCCTTTGGGAGTGAGAGCATGTTAACTTTTGCAGCAATTGTGAGTCTTACTATGTGCTCAGTACACTGGGGGAGGGTTAAAATAATTAGGACTGTTTGATGGTTAACTGGGTACATAAAGTAACTATTTTTCTATACTCTGCTGCATTAAGCAGTATTTAGCCAACATGTGCAGTGCACTATATTTCACAGTTGTGCATTTCTGCATTATAGCCTTTGAACAGGAAAATAAGGAAGCTAACCGGAGCTATATCTAGATATGAAAGTATCTAAAGTGGAGGCTTCCACAGTTTAAAAGAATGGAAGGAAAATAAAGTAGCTAAGAAGAGATATGTGTTGGTATGCAAGTTTGGGGTTATTGAGATGAAGGTTTGCAGATTTTAGAAGGAAAGACAGAACATCTATCTCAGTTAGTTCCCACTCTTTGCTACACAGCATACGGTGCGTAAATGTGACATTTACGCACTTTAGAATAAGCACCTTGATTTTTAACATACATGAAAAAACTAAGCAATGACTCAGCTCGTTTCACAAACAGAAGTGTCTCACATTATTAACAACTGACTATAATGAGAAGTTATGTACCTACCATAATGTTCCATGTTAGTTGTCTTCTTCTCGCCTTCTTTCTTGCTGGATGGGTTCGGAGCAGATCCTCGGCTCCGACTTGGCCAATACTAAAGCTCGAGAGCTATTTTTACCGGCTCGAGGCTCCCCTATATCCCACAATGCTAGGCGGTAACTACTCAGATCTTGTTTGATAGCTAAAACCATAGCAGCTCTGGTCCCCAAGGGATGGAGAAAGAGAAAAGACCACCTCTATATAAACCTACGTCTAAAGTTACCAAAAAAGGGACAACAGAGGTGGCTGAAAAATGTGGGAAGGAAGATCCCAAAGGATCCTTTCGGTCTGTCCAGGCCAGGGGGACGGAGGGTGGGACGCAAGAAAGAAGGCGAGAAGAAGACAACTAACATGGAACGTTATGGTAGGTACATAACTTCTCAATGTTAAGTTGTCAATCTCGCCTTCATTCTTGCTGGATGGGACCGCGTCCCTAGCACCTTTACCCTGGGTGGCTCATCGGAACAGACTCTTGAGGATGGTGGAACCAATGTTAGCCCAGTTTCTGGAGGCCATATCCAATTTGTAATGTGAGATAAAGGTATGAGGAGAATCCCATGTGGCTGCTGCACAAATGGAATCTATTGGCAGTCTAGCCTGAAAAGCTACCAATGTAGCTAGTGCCCTGGTTGAATGAGCTCTAGGTCTTGATGGCAGCTTTTGACTTCTGAGTTCATAGATGAAAGTAATTATAGAGGCCAGCCATCTAGATACGGACACTTTAGAAACTGGAAGGCCCATTTTCCCTTCCGCATAAGATAGGAAGAGCTGATTAGATTTCCTAAACTGTTTTGTTCTGTCTAAATAAAAACGAAGCTGGCGATAAACATCCAGAAAGTGTAACTTTTGTTCTGCCCTGTTTGAATAATCAGGGAAGAAAACTGGAAGATCGATAGTCTAGTTTAGATTTGCCTCAGTAGAAACTTTGGGTAAAAAGGAACGGGTTAGTCCTGAGGGACACTCTATCTTTATGGAAAACTAAATACGGAGGACGAATGCAAAGAGCATGAAGTTCAGATACCCTTCTAGCTGATGTTATGGCTACTAGAAAAAGGGTTTTCCATGAGAGCAACTTCAGAGAGCAGGAAGCCGCAGGTTCAAAGGGGGGAAGAAATCAAGGAAGCCAGGACTAAATTTAGGTCCCACTGAGGTGGGGGGTCTCTGATTGGGGGCTTGAGCAAAAAGATACCTTTGAGAAAGGCTTTGCAAAGTTTATGGGACATAATGTTGGAGTCCAAAAGGCCTACGTGAAAGTTAGATATGGCCGCCAGTTGTACTCTGATAGTAGACGAAGAAGAGCCTGAGTGAAAAAGCTCTGCCAGGAAGTCTAGAATAGACTGGATAGGCGGGGTGAAAGGGTCTATGTTTTTAGTTGCTGCCCAGAAGGAAAAACGTTTCCACTTGCTATTGTAAATCCTTCTGGTAGAAGATTTGTGGGAAGTTATAAGGATGTTATGGACTGAATGGGAAATTAGAGGAAGCCTGGCTAGGGTAGGAAGCGGAGCAACCAAGCTGTGAGGTTGAGAGATTGGAGGGAGTGGTGCAGCTGACCCGACTGATGGGTCAAAAGATCTGGCACTGGGTCCAGATGCCAAGGCTGTTCCAAGAGGTAACGATGCAGGAACGGAAACCATATCTGTCGAGGCCAGTACGGAACAATGAGGATCAAAGTGACTCTCAAGGCGGTAGCTTTCTGAATTAATTGAGTGATCAGTGGAAAGGGGGGGAAGGCATACAGAAGTCCCTGGGGCCAATCATGGACTAGAGCGTCTCTGGTGGGTTGGCCGGGTAGAAAGAAGAGGGTGAAGACATCGGGACACTTGCTGTTTTGGGGAGTTGCAAAAAGATCGCAGCAAGGTCGACCCCATCTCTGAAAGATTTCTTCCAGCACTGATTGTTTGAGAGACCACACGTGTGGCATGAGTATGGCCCTGTTTAACTTGTCCGCTATCACATTGGACTTCCCGGGGATGTGTGTTGCTGTCAGAAACCGCTGAGAAGAGATCGCCCACTGCCAAAGTCTGAGTGCCTCTCGACATAACGGATAGGACTTGGTTCCGCCCTGTTTGTTGATGTACCACACTACAGACATATTGTCCGTCTGAACTGCAGCAGTCCCGGTGGGAAGAGAGTCCTGAAGGGCCTGCAACGCTAAAAGTACTGCTCTCATCTCCAAGACATTTATGTGCAAGTGGCATTCGAAAGGTTGCCAAGTGCCCTGGACCGTCCTGCCCTGATAATGCCCCCCACCCGATAAGGGAGGCATCCGTTGTCACCGTAGCGACCGGGGGGGGAAGGAACTAGGGATCTGCCCTGAAGAATTTGAGGTGAGAACATCCACCAAGAAAGATAATTCTTGCACGATTGAGTCAGCAAAATGCTGTGAGACATTGGGAGCTGTTGGTAGGACCATTGAGAAAACAGCATCCACTGAAGGATCTGCATGTGAAAATGGGCTAGGGGAAGGAGTGTAATGGCAGCCGCCATGAGACCTGATACCTTCAAGACAAACCTGGCTTGGATTTTGTTGCACTGAAAAAGAATGTGAACATGTCTGCGGATATCTGATACCCTTTGCTCTGTTAGCTTTGCGGAAAGATGAATTGTGTCTAATGTGGCGGCTATGAAGGTAATAGACTGACAAGGCAACAAGACAGATTTTTTGAAATTTATGGAAATGCCTAGAGCTTTGCAAGTATGAATGGTGCAGTCTCTGGATAGGAGAAGTTGATGCCTGGTTGTGGCGGTAAGGAGCCAGTCGTCTAGATATGGAAACACCTGGAATCCTTGTCGTCTCAGGTGAGCCGTGACCAATGCATTTGGTGAATACTCGGGAGGCTGTAGTGAGACCAAAGGGCAGGGCTCTGAACTGGTAGTGACTGGCTCCCAGCCGGAAGCGGAGGAACCTTCTGGAGCGTCTGTGCATCTTGATATGATAGTACGCATCCTGAAGGTCTATTGAGCACATCCAATTGTCCTGACCCAAGAAGGGTAGAATGGACTGTAGCGTGAACATCCGGAATTTCATTTTTCTTATGGACTTGTTAGTCTGCTGAGATCCAATATTGGTCTCCAGTCCCCTGTCTTTTTTGGTACCAAAAAGAATTCGAAGTAGATTCCGGATCCTTGCTGGTCTGCTGGGACTGGCTGGATAGCTTTTTGACAGCAGCTTTGATATTTCTAGTGCTGCCCGTTCCCTTAGACTGGGTGGAACGTTTGGAAGGGGCCCTTTTGGTTGATATGGGGTGTGGACAAAGGGAATTTTGTAACCCTCGGATATAATCGACCGTACCCATCTGTCTTGAGTGAGAGAAAGCCAGGCTTCTGGGTACAGTGATAATCTTCCCCCGACTGCCTCCGAAGGCGGACAGTCGGGCAGCTCCTCACGGATGCTTGAAAGGGTTTGTCAGAAAGAGTCTCTCTGCTACCCTGATTTTGCGGACCCCCTCTGCCTCTAGGGCGGCGTCTATTGTTCCCCCCTCTGCCTCTAGAGGGGAAGTGACCTCGTGCATCAGGTGAGACTCCCTGTAGTTTGCGGAACCACATCTTTCCCCCCTTCTGACCTTTGGGATATGGTCTGGAAGGGGCGGAAAAACGGACTCCCACGGCAGAGAGAGTCTTGCCTTCCTGCTCGCACCTGGTCAAAGTATCCTTCACCTGAGGTCCAAACAAAGCTGAACCGTCAAAGGGGGAATTGGTGAAGGACGCCTTGAAAGGGTCTGCAAAGTTGCAAAGCCACATCCAGGCGTGACTTCGTAAAGCTACGCCTGTACCTGCGGCCCTACTCACCCCATCAGCCGCATAGGAGATAAGCCGCATGGAGGAGTTGATGATCGAATTTAGGGTTGCCAACTGGGAGTTCATTTTGTCTCAAAACCCCTCAGCTGTTGGATCCTGTATAGCATCACCCATTTCTGTGAGCAAGTCCCTCTGAAGACGGGTGAAGTGGCACAAGTAGTTCAGTGACTGCATAGCAAAGGTCGCTGAGGAAAACATCCGCTTACCATACCTATCCATAGTCCTAGATTCCTTATTAGGAGGATGGACAGGTACTGAAGGATCAGCTAATTCCTTCTTAGTGGCTGCGGCCACCACCATGGCATCAATGGGGACGCCCTTAGATAAGAATTGTTTTTCCATAGGAGCTGTGATGAATTTTGACGGCCTCCGTGGGGTAGGCTCCACCGTATCAGGGGCCGTCCACGCCTTCCTTGCCACCACTTCCATGAGAGGGTCGAAGGGAGGAGACACCCAGGAGGTGGAAGGGCGAGAACCAAACGCCTCAAGGTAAACCGACTCGTCCTCGGAAGGGTTGAGGGTGGACCAGTTCCCCCTCTGTTTAAGGATTTCAAGGATGTCAGAAAAACAGACATCTTCAGAGGGGGGCCGTGGGGACCCTTCTGACTCATCCAAGCTGGTATCCAACGTGATAGACTCAGGAGAGTCAATATGCTTCCTCTTGCATTTTTTCTTCCGAGGGGGTTCCCCTGCTGGATCAGGGGAAGCCTCGGAAGAGGAGGATATTCCCAATGGGGAAACCTGAGGCGTTGGGTCTCTACTGTCTGGAACGAGAGGGTGGGTAGAGACTACCGCAGGCACTGTAGAGGAAGGAGCTGAGGGAGCCGACTGTGGGGCAGACACAGGATCTAGCACACTCCTCATGACCTCGAAGGCGCCCCGATCAGGCCGGGCCGAAGATCCCTGCTCCGAAGAGACGAGGACTCCTCCCGGCACCAAGAGGGATGGCTCCGAGGCTGATGTCGGGGCCGAACTCACCAGCACCGAAGCTCCGAGAGGGAGAACGGGGTCGGGCAAAGGTCCGATGCCACTTGCCCCCTCGGAGCCGACGAGGGAAGCCCGGTGCCCAGATCCCTCCAAAGAGGAGATCGGAGCCGACGATGGAGCCGAAAGGTGGGGAATCGGCTCTGATGTGCCGACAGTCATGGCTCCCAGAAGCTCCGGCTCCGAACTCAAGGGAGTCGGAGGAGGAACCGAAGGTGGGATGGGTATAGCCACTGACTGCTGAGTAGGGCTATGCAGCATTTGGGCTAGTGCTTGAGACTTTAAAAGTCTACTAACCACCCTCTCTAAGTCATGGTCGGACAGCCTGGAGGACTGAGAGGAATGGGACCTGTGGCTCCACTCCGACAGAAGTGGGGATCCCGGAGCAGAGTGAATGGAGCCAAGGGATGGGGACCTTGACCTCTTTCTAGTAGATGGCTCCGATACCACTATCGGAGCCATTTGAGTCTTGGAACCCTCGGCTCCGGCCGGAGCCGAGGTAACAGATTGAGTCTTGGAAACATCGGCTCCAGTCGGAGCCGATGTCGAAGCAGTTTTGGTGCCTCCGGTCGAAGGCTCTGAAGCTGGAGCCGACGGCCTGGAAGGCTTCCCCGATGAAGACTGGGTCGTGGAGCCTTCAGGCTTTAACAAGCCTCAAAGTATTAATTTGTTCCTGCGCTCCTGCAGGACTCTTGCACTGAATGCATGGCAGACAGAACAAGAGTACTGCAGGTGCAGAGGTCCCAGGCAATATACACAAGAAGTGTGACCGTCTGTCAGAGACATTTTCTGACAGCACGAGTCACACTTCTTGAAGCCTGAGACCTTGGTGTCTTTAGACATCTTAAATCAAGTACAAAACACAGACGCACACCAGATACACCCCTTTAACAAAAAACTAAGTCAATCACACAGACACAAGAAACACACTGACTGACTAAGGGAAATAAAGGTTAGGCCCAAAGGCCTAACAAATTAACAGGACAAAAGAGGGAATAAAATGGGATAAAAGGGACCCAGATTAAGCAAAAAGGGATAGTAACATAGGGGACAACAACTACACTATTTGAATAAAAACTTAGGGGTTTTTAGAGAAATTTACCAAGTAAATTAAACTAACCTGCAGAGCCGGTAGAAAAAAGCACCTCGCAGCTAAAGCGGCAAACGAGATCTGGGTAGTTACCGCCTAGCATTGTGGGATATAGGGGAGCCTCGAGCCGGTAAAAATAGCTCTCGAGCTTTAGTATTGGCCGAGTCGGAGCCGAGGATCGGCTCCGAACCCATCCAGCAAGAATGAAGGCGAGATTGACATCTTAACATTAGCCAGTAACTGTGGTATTCATAAAACATAAAATCGGGTACTACAACTGAAACCTTCAGCAGAAGCCAGTAGAAACATGTAAATATATATGCTAACGATTAGAAGCAGAGAGAGAAAATAACACTTGGCCAGATGGCAACACACACCAAACTTACTTACAGTTCATAAAGCAAAAATTAGGTGCTTTCACTGAACCCTACAGCAAA
Organism: Protopterus annectens; assembly: GCF_019279795.1. Classification (NCBI taxonomy): domain Eukaryota; kingdom Metazoa; phylum Chordata; order Ceratodontiformes; family Protopteridae; genus Protopterus; species Protopterus annectens. The sequence continues at coordinate 1,251,586,021 of NC_056745.1, forward strand.
AAGCCAGAAGAAACTACATTGTGTTCATCTGTTAGACTGCTACCCCACGCATTGTGCTTACATATTCCAGTACTGTAGGAGTGGTATGTGAGATCATCAAAATGAACTGGACAGTGCTTATGATTGATGAAACGATTAAAAAGGTACTAGAACCTGTACTTATGTTTTCTTTTCAAATCATTAACTCATTCATTCCAGTGGAGCTAAGGAAGTTTGCAGTATAACTTCCAATGGGCGAAGCCTAAGCCTTTTGACAGAATCAAATTATGTCCTCACATTTTTAAACAAATGTTCATATCTCTGGAACCATAGGGGTTATGAAAGAAGTGTAAATGGAAAACTCTTCAGGACAAACTATTTTTACAGTGGTTGTATTCTTTAGGTTCTAGGTCTTAAATAGAATTTTGTAAGTCACAGAAAACACAGTAACTATTATGTTTGTAATATTTTGTAAACAACGTACAATATCTAAGCACCACTCCATCTGCACACATACTGTCAGCAGCATTATATTCATCTAGCTGAGAGCTTTCATATGAGGCTAAGGAGTTCTGTGTTACCTAGTTGCTGAAATATTTAGAAAAATGTGAAAATTATGTCTATATAAATTAATATCCTGAAAACAACAGTTAATATCTATTTACCTGCACTAGACAAAGTTCAAATATTAATGCAGTTGAGTTTGCCATTGTGTTGGCTTTATGATGAAATCTTTTAAAACCTTGCACATAGAATGGTTTTGGAATTACTGATGCAAATATGAACAAGCAATATTTGACACCTAGAGGCATCAGTAGGCGTTAACAGTAGATGCACCTGGAGCCGTCGCTCAAATGTAATGAGTTAAAACGAGAATTGTGTTACAAACGATTCAAGTGTGCCAGATCTGATCCCTCTGATCGTACACAGTCACTTTTCCATGTCCATCCTGTCAAGCACACATATGTATATGTATAGATATATGTATATATATATATATATGTGTGTGTGTGTGTGGTTCATGAGCTCCACTGAATACCCTTCATTGAATTACCATATTTATTTTGATTTTTATGCCGATTGTAAATGTTTAAATGTGATTTATTATGCCAAGTGTCAAGGATGCAATAGTTTGTATGTCGGAAAAAACAATCAGATGCTGAAAGAGAAATTATTTGAACATATAGGTGACATTTGGAATAAGAAATCTACAAATGCCTTAACATTTGGAGGTGTAAAGGGGAAGAAAGAGGTAATTGGGAACATATTTTCTGTGAGTACGGTGAGTTGGTGGACTTTAAGGATTCCCTGTGGGATGCACTGTCGGAGATGGTGGGTGGGCAGATTGGTGTGATGAGGGAGATGATTTTTCTGAGCTATGATACAGAATCAGAATTGCCTAGACATAGCAAGGGCATTGCAGTGTCTAATAATGGTGCCTGCCAAAAAGCAATTACTAGAAAATGGAAATCAAAATCTAAACAACTATACTGGAAGCAGTGAATATAGTAACAGAGATAAAACAACTGGAACTTCTTTAGAAAAGGGTAGGAGCTAACTACATAGGAAAAATGGGAATTGTGGGAACAATATATACAAGGGAGGAAGGAGGTCTAACAGATGGCAGGATGTAAATGAGCTATGTAATATTTGAGTGAGAAAAACTGAGTAGATTATAAGTGATGTATAATGTTTGCAACTGGGAGTGCGTCAGCATGGTTTGAGATGAAAAATGCTTCCGACTAGGATTGTGTCGGTGTGGTTAGTTTTCATTTATATAACTGTATGATTGCCTACATAGTAAGTGGTTGTTTAATAAAGATGTTTCTTGTTTTAAAAAAGGCAGGAATTGAATATTTTATGTAATATTGCTTAGGTTGGTTATATGATGTACAGCAATATATGTACAGTATAATGTTTATGTTAATACAGTTTGATTACTTTTATATGAATGTAAATGTGCCTATGTCACAAATGATAATTCACTAAAGGTGTTTGGAAAAAGCCTTATACAACTAAAAAAAATATTCCCAGCATTTCATAGATGTCATTAACAACATTTCTCAAGATCAGAATTGTCTTAAACTTACATGAGAGGATAAATATACTTGACCCTCTCCTTAAAATGCCATCTTTGCCATCCCTCCCTTGATCAGATCTGACCACCAGACTTTCATCTTGTCCTCAGAATTAATACCAAATTGCACAAAATTTAATTACATTGAGGGATTGTTCCAGTCACCATTTATATTCTTATTTGAGGGCTTTAAGAATTTCAAGAGTGCTTTATTTGCTGTTGACCTGATTGTATTTAAGTCATTTTGTGCTTGTACATAGCCTGCTCCAGTTCTACCAATGTTTCTGAGACTTCAAACCAACACAGTACTGCCCAAATCAGCTTTCTTGGGACCTTGTCATACGCTTTCTCCAAGTCTAGGAATGCCCAGTTGGACTCTTTCCTCACCTCTAGCCTCTTTTCAACAATGTCTCACTGCAAACATCAGGTCAGTTGTGCTGCATCCTGAACTGAATTCGAAATGCTCATCTCTCATCTTACATTCTACTGTTCTGTGTATCCATTTATAAATCACCCTCTCCAGAACTTTTCTGCAATGTGACAGGAATTTGATGCCTCTGTACTGCTCACAGTTGCAGATGTCTCCTTTGTTCTTGTACAATAGCACAAGTATGCTTATTCTCCAGTCATCTGGGATACGCCTTTCTCTCCACACTGCTAAGAGTACCCTCAGGAGCCATTTCTCTCCCATCTCACACAGTATCTATATTATATATGCTATGACCTCATCTGAGCCTGCTGTTTTCCCTGACTTCCTTATCCTTAGTGCTGTTCTTACATCTTCTAAGATGGGCTCCTCTTCTTCTCTCATTGTAGGCTATTTCTGGGGCAGTAAAGCTCCTGTGGGGTTTTCTTCATTCAGAAGATGCTGGAGATAGTCCTTCCATCTACCTTTGATGTCCTGTGCATTGAGCTGGTTGTTGCTGGCATCCCTTAAGAAGGTGTCTGATTATCTTCTTTATCTTTCTGTCTTTGCCTTGCAACCTGATATAGTTTATTTCTGCCACCAACTGAGTCACTTTGCAGAAGCTGGTAAAATTACAGATATGACTAAAAAGGTACTGCAGGCTGTAGTCCAAAATATTTCATTAACCAAACAAGGATTAGCACTTTAGTCTAAACTGTGTGAACTTCATCAGACACTTCTCTTACAGAATTTCAATGCTTAAATAGTCTGCTTGATTAAGCAATTAGCAATAAAACCTAGTTAAATTAATTACCATGCCAACCTAGCCAACTTGTGCATCCATTAATTTTCTTTTACTAGTAATAAACTAAATATGTTCACACAAACATTATTTAAATACCCATTATTAAAACTTCTTACAAGCAAAAACATTTACCTATGAAAATGCTCAAGATTTTATCCATAATAATAAAAGACTTAAGAGTAATACTCTTAATAACTGTTCTTAAGTCGCAAATAAAGAAAAAAACATCTTAAGGCATATAATTAAAAAAAAAATATATATATATATATATATATATATATATATATATATATATATATATATATATATTAAAACATTCTGTGGCAATACCTAATTGCAAAAGTCCCGATTAAGTTGCTATCTGTCCAGGGCTTTTAGTCTAAGCATACAGTAAATTGAAGTATATTCATTCAGGCCTGGCCATGCTGAAGCATTCAGTTTTAATTGCCATAGTAACTCTTTCTTTTCTAAATGTAGGCCATTTGGGCCTCGCCTTGGGTTAGGTCGAATCTCATCTATCACTGTGTATTTAAAACGATGATCAGAAAATTGTATAATATGCTTGGCCAAGGCATTGGTCTCCTTATTCTTTCTAATACTGTACTCATGCTCATGTATTCTGTCCCTGAATCTACGTTCTGTTTTTCTGACATAGAAACAGGGACAGACTTGACAGGAAGCCAGATAGACCACAAATCTAGAATCACAACTGTATTTCCGCTGTCATGTAGTATTTTCTATCATTCACTAAAAAACTATCCCCTTCTGCTATTTTACTGCAATAATGGCACAAGAGGGTAGTGAGACCAGCTATGTTATATGGGTTGGAGATGGTAGCATTGTCGAAAAGGCAGGAGTCACAGCTGGATGTGGCAGAGTTAAAGATGTTAAGATTTGCACTGGGTGTGACTAGGATGGACAGGATTAGGAATCAGTATATTAGAGGGTCAGCTCAGGTTGGACAGTTTGGAGACAAAGCAAGAGAGGCGGGATTGCGTTGGTTTGGACATGTGCTGAGGAGGGATGCTGGGTATATTGGGAACAGGATGCTAAAGATGGAGCTGCCAGGTAAGAGGAAAAGAGGAAGGCCTAAGATGAGGTTTATGGATGTGGTGAGAGAGGACATGCAGGCGGTTGGTGTGAAAGAGCATGATGCAGAGGACAGGAAGAAATGGAAACAGATGATCCGCTGTGGTGACCCCTCACGGGAACAGCCGAAAGAAGATGATGATGATGATGATGATGAATGGCACCTTCCACATTTTGACATTAGTCTCTTTGAAGGTTTCTTATGTTCTTTATTAATTGCTTCAATATGTTCTTAATATTAAACCCTTTCCTAAATACTAAATGTGGTTTCTCTCCTACTTTCGTTCTTCGGGGGAGATGCTCTTTTTATGAACATATTTAAGTTTCGACACTCTGATAAAAAATCATCTTCCTGTGTTATCATCCTTGCTGCTCTAACCAGCTGCACTTTCACCACTGATCTTTTCTGGTGGTAGGGGTGAGAGCTGGTGAAATGCAAGAAGGTATTTGAATAAGTTGGTTTATGGTATATGCTAGAAACATACCTCTTATGCATAGTGTCCTTCCTTAATAAAATATCAAGGTATGCTATCTATTTACTACTATGCGTGTATGGAAACTTTAAAAAGGTGGTTGTCCCATTAATATACTGAAGAAAAGAATGTAATTATACTTCTGTTCCCTTCCAGATTACACAAATATTATCCAAATATCTAGTATGTAAGCCTGATTTGCTGCTGTGTTCTTCCACCAGTACATACTTGCATTCCCAATAGGCCATAACTATGTTCGCAAATACTGCCCCACATGGTGACGCTATTGCTACTCCATTTTTTTAACAAGTTATTTGCCTTCAAAAAATATGTAATTATTATTGAGGACCAACTCAAATAAAGACTCATACAAATTCAATTTCCACTGACTGACTCCTTTTGTATATAAGGATTCTGTCACCCACTGAATCCCCACTTCGTGGGGTATTGTAGTGTACAAATCCTTTACATCGATTGTCACTAACAAGTCATCATCATTGTACCCTTGTTTTTTCACTTTTCCTAAAAATAATTCCCAGGAGTCCTTACAAATTTGTTTCTCTTGCTCAACAAATTTCTCATCTCATGGTCCAGAAATTTGGCACAACCTGAGGTTATCAAGTTCCTCCCATCAACGATGGGAGCATGGGGGGGGTAATGTCCTTATGCAGCTTAGGCACACCACACATAGTAGGGATTCTTGGTGAAAGCATGTTCAAATAATTATACTGTTCCACTATAATACTACTTTCAATAAACATATCCTGCACATTTCAGAAATCGAGCATACTTTTCAGTTGGATGTTTCCCATTTGACAGAGATATGTAACACTAAAGGGGGACTTTAAAATACACAATTTCTCCAGTACTGACTTTAATAGTGAAATGTCAGATATGCTGTCCAAAGGTCTGACATTTGTCCCAGCAAAATGTATGAGTATTACCGAGGTGTCAATAGATATAACATTTTTAAGGAAATTAATTTAAAATTATTATGTGAGGATTTTCAGCAAACAGAAAAATTTCTGAAAGTATCTAGTATATACAACCCTCCACTGCATCCAACATTACAGACCTTTGAAAGGATTTGTGAACTGGATTTTAGGAAAGTTAGTAATTCATTCAATAGTAGAATGTTTGATAACTTAACTAGAGAAGAAAGAAATTTAATTAAATTCCTTTGTTCCCACAGAATGAAACTGGATAAGGGGGGAGGGTTGGTAGTCATGGACATTTTTGACTACAATAATAAAATGCTGGAAATACTGAGTAGTGAAGTATATGAGGAAACTTAACTAAATGAAATGAATAGAGCTATAACACAGGAATTCTGGTCAGTTACACGACATGCTTATTGAAAGTAGTATTATACTGGAACAGTCAAGCTTTCACAAAGAATCCCTACTATGTTTGGTGTGCCTAAGCTGCATAAGAACCTAAACCCCCCCCCCCCCACCATGCATCCCACCATTGATGGGAGGAACTCGATAACCTCAGGCTGTGCCAAATTTCTGGACCATGAGTTGAAGAAATCTGTTGAGCAAGAGAAAAAAATTTGTAAGGACTCCTAGGAATTTTTAGGAATAATGAAAAAACAAGGGTACAATTATGATGACTTGTTAGTGACAATCAATGTAAAGGATATGTACACTGCAATACCCCATATGATGTGGGGATTCAGTGGGTGACTGAATTTGTATATGCAAAAGGAGTCAGTCAGCGGAAATTGAATTTATATGAGTCTTTATTCGAGTTGGTCCTCAGTAATAATTACATATTTTTTGAAGGCAAATACTTAGTTCAAAAAATGAAGTAGCAATGGGGTCATCATGTGAGGCACTATTTGCGAACACAGTTATGGCCTATTGGGAAGCCAAGTATGTACTGGTGGAAGAACACAGCACAAATTAGGCTTACAGTGGATATAAAAAGTGTACACACCCCTGTTAAAATGCCAGGTTTTTGTGATATAAAAAAATTAGACCACAATAAATCATTTAAAAACTTTTCCCACCTTTAATGTGACCTATAACCTGCACAATTCAATTGAAAAACAAACAAATCTGTTGGGGAAAAATACAAAAAATAAAAAAAAGTACAATAAGCTGGTTGCGTAAGTGTGCAGACCCCTAAACTAATACTTTTCTGAAGCACCTTTTGATTTAATTACAGCATTTAGTCTTCTTGCGTAGGAGTCTATCAGCATGGCACATCTTGAATTGGCAATATTTGCCCACTCTTCCTTGCAAAAGCGCTCCAAATCTTTCAGATTGCAAGGGCATCTCTTGTGTACAGCCTTCTTTGGGTCACCCCATAGATTTTCTATTGGATTTAGGTCTGGGCTGTGGCTCAGCAATTCTAAAACTTTAAATTTCTTCTGGTGAAGCCATTCTTTTGTGATTTGGATGTATGCTTGGGGTCATTGTCATGTTGAATGATGAAATTCCTCTTCATTTTCATTTTTCTTGCAGACACCTGAAGGTTTTGGGACAAATGTGACTGGTATTTGGAACTGTTCATTATTCCCTCCACCTTGACTAAAGCCCCATTTCCAGCTAAAGAAAAGCAACCCCAAAGAATGATACTGCCACCACCATGCTTCACTGAGTGGATGGTGTTCTTTTGGTGATGAGAAGTTGTTTTTGCGGCAAACATACCTTCTGAAAATATGGCCAAAAAGTTCAACCTTGGTCTCATCAGACTATAACACATTTTCCCAAATGCTTTTGGGAGTTGATGTACTGTTTTGCAAATTTTAGCCAGATCTGAATGTTTTTCTGTATAAGAAAAGACTTCCATCAAGCAACCCTACCCCATAGTCCAGACATATGGAGAATACAGGAGACTGTTGTCACATGTAGTACACAAACAGTACTTGCCAGAAATTCCTGCAGCTCCTTCAGTGTTGCTATAGGTCTCTTGGCAGCCTCCCTGACCAGTTTTCGTCTAGTCTTTTCAAAAATTTTGGAGGGACGTCCAGTTCTTTGCAACATAACTGTTGCCCCATATTTTCTCCACTTTTTGATGACTGTCTTCACTGTGTTCCATGATATATCCAATGCTGTGGAAATTTTTTTGTACCCTTCTCCTGACTGATAACTTTCAACAATGAGATCCCCTTTGATGCTTCTTAAGCTCTGTGTGAACCATGGCTTTTGCTGTAGCAGTCAACTGAGTAAATGTCAGGAAAATCCTACTAGGACAGCTGAACTTTTTGGGGGTTAATCAGAGTCTCTCTAATTAATGGCAGGTGTGTACCCAAGAAGACTGAATGCTCTCAAAAGGTGCTTCAACAAAGTATTAATTGAAGGGTGTAGCAACCAGCTTATTATACATTTTTTATTTTTATATTTTTACCCCTAACAAATTTGTTTTTCAATTGAATTGTACAAGTTATAGGTCACATTAAAGGTGGGAAAAGTTTTGAAATGATTTATTGTGGTCTCATTTTTTATATCACAAAAACCTGGCATTTTAACAGGGGTGTGTACACTTTTTATATATGCTGTATATACTAGATATCTGGATGATATTTGTATCATCTGGAAGGGAACAGAAATAGAATTACATTCTTTTCTTCAGTATATTAATGGGACAACCAGGTTTTTTAAGTTTACCTACATGTTTTATAAGTTTACCTTGATATTTTATTAAGGAAGGACACAAGGGATAAGAGGTATGTCTCTAGCATATACTGTAAACCAAGTTATTTAAATACCTTCTTGCATTTTACCAGCTCTCACCCCTACCCCCAGAAAAGATCAGTGGTGAAAGTGCAGCTGGTTAGAGCAGCAAGGATGATAACACGGGAAGATGATGTTTTTATCGGAGTGTCTAAACTTAAATAATATGTTCATAAAAAGAGCATATCCCCCGAAATTGCTGAAAGAACTGACTTCAGAGATAAAACATAAGAGGGAAATTGGCATTTTTACACCTAATTTATCTTCAGAATTAGTAGATAATCTAGGTATTGTGAATGAAAATCAATACACCAACAAAGAGCTGCATGTTTATTCTATGGCATTTAGTAACCATAGATGGGTCAGATGGATTCTGAATAAAAACTGAATGAAAGTAGGGAAGAAACCACATTTAGTATTTAGAAAATGATTTAATTTTAAGAACATATTGGAAGCAATTAATAAAGAACATAAGAAGCCTTCAAAGAGACTAATGTCAAAATGTGTACGGTGCCACTATTGCAGTAAAATAGCAGAAGGGGATAGTTGTTTAGTAAATGACAAGGAAATACAATTGTGAGTCTAGATTTGTGGTATATATTGCTTCCTGTCAAGTCTGTCCCTGTTTCTATGTCAGAAAACAGAACGTAGATTCAGGGACAGAATATATGAGCATGAGTACAGTATTAGAAAGAATAAGGAGACCAATGCCTTGGCCAAGCATATTATACAATTTTCTGATCATCGTTTTAAATACACAGTGATAGATGAGATTCGACCTAACCCAAGGTGAGGCCCAAATGGCCTATACTTAGAAAAGAAAGAGTTACTATGGCAATTAAAACTGAATGCTTCAGCATGGCCAGGCCAGAATGAATACATTTCAATTTACTGTATGCTTAGACTAAAAGCCCTGGACAGATAGCAACTTAATTGGGACTTTTGCAATTAGGTATTGGCACAGAAAGTTTTTTGATTATATATATATATATATATATATATATATATATATATATATATATTTTTTTTTTTTTTTTTAACATATTTTTAATTTTTTATTATATGCCTTAAGATTTTTTATTTCTTTGTGACTTAAGAACAGTTATTAAGAGTATTACTCTAAGTCTTTTATTATTATGGATAAAATCTTGAGCATTTTCATAAGTAAATGTTTTTGCTTTTAAGAAGTTTTAATAATAGGTATTTAAATAATGTTTATGTGAACACTTTTAGTTTATTACTAGTAAGAGAAAATTAATGGATGCACTAGTTGGCTAGGATGGCATGGTAATTAATTTAACTAGGTTTTATTGCTAATTGCTTAATCAAGCAGATTAATTAAACATTGAAATTCTGTAAGGGAAGTATCTAATGAAGTTCACACAGTTTGGATAAAAGCGCTAATCCTTGTTTGGTTAATAAAGTATTTTAGATTACATCCTGCAGAGGTACCTTTCGGATCATATCTGTGGTTTTACCAGTTTGTCTTGTCCAGTTTGGGTGGTTATTCACTTTGCCGAAGCTGGCAAAGTGCCTCCAATGCCCTGTTCTTTGCTATTGCGACTCCTATCTTAGCTTCTTTGTTAGCCAACCAGTGTTCCTTCATAGCCTGGATGGTATTTTCTATCTCCCACTTCTTCCTGCACTCCTTTCTTTAGATGACTTCCTGGACTTCTGCATTCCACCACCAGCTTTTCTTATGTACCTTATTTCCATACCTTGCTTGACCACATATCAGTTCTGAAGTCCTCACACGTTGTTTTGAGGCGCTGCCATTCTTCTTCAACTCCACCTACTTCCTCTTCTTTGGGTGCTAGAGTTCTGAGTAATTCATTGAACTATTGTACTTTCTCTCTAGTCAACATCCAGGTTTTTAGCCTGGTCTCTGTTGACTTTAGAGCCTTCAATGACCACTGCTTGCAGCCAATTGTGGCAACCAGAGGTTTATGTTGTGGGCTGACTGTTTCAGTAGGGATGACTTTGCAATCACTGATTCTACCTCATTGTCCTCTCCTTACCAGGAGGAAGTCTACATGAGTTGCATGTTAGCCACTCTTGTATGTGATCTTGTGACTGTATCTCTTTCTGAACCATGTGTTGGCTACTACCAAGCCACTTGCCAGACAGAAGTTTAGAATGGTTTCTTCTTCTTCTTTATTCCTGTTTCTCCACCCATGTGGACCCAGGAAGTCCTCATATCCTGTTCTGTCAATGTGCATTCATTCTTGAAGCATCTGGCATGAGTTAATACTGGAGTGGATGAAACAAGATACTCCCCCATTATCTCCAGATGATATGAAAGAGTGATAGCACTGTACCCCTGTTATGAAGGCAGTGTTACCAGAAAATTAAAACCAATTTTCTGCAACAGCCCATATATTAATGTGTTTGCGCATCAGAAATGATTCCAAACCAGGAAATGCATTTCTCAGACTCCTAGCACTAACCAGAGCTACCTTAATGTAGTCTGGATTAGAATTTACTAGGTTGGAATATCTAACAAATGAACTTTGCCTAAAAAAAACTATGGGGTCAGAAAAGGTCTTAGCCAATATCTAGACGCCTTGAAGAGAGAGGTAAAAGCTATCCCAGACAAAAAAGTCCAGCCTCTCAGTCATCACCTCCCATGCTAAATACAATGGATTCCTCTGGAATGATACCACTTAACAAGCCAGCTGCTGAAAGAAATTAATATTGTTAACAACTGCAGCATCATTCTTGAAGAAGGCAAGATACTGCTCAAGATTAAGTGTCTTGCCTCCTCAAGAGTGCAGCACAGCTGTAAAGTCATTCACTCAGCATGGGTTACAAACACAGTGTACTTGTGTTTGTGGTGAACAGACCTAATGACTCTGTCACATCCAAATCTTGGTGAGTGAGAGATAGCTGACCATGACCATATCATTGCACAGCCTAGTCGGCAGAGCATCAGTGTGCCTAATTATAGAGGCATGCATTCCTAATACATTATTATACAGTGACACTACAGCCTTGAGAGTTCATAAGGGAATAGGTGGGGAGCTAGCATGATTCACTTTAGTTGTGGGTGAAGGTGTAAGTGAAGAATAATAGTGAGTAGTGTTATGTAGAATATGAGGTCCTGGTGGCTAATGTAATGATTTCCTGAGAACCTTGGCAAAAATGTGTCTATGGTTGGATGGCTGCGATGTAATGTTAAGCTGCTTATTGACATGTACTAAATGAGAGGTTAGTATCCAAATTTAACAAGTATTTGCACTTCTCAAAGGTAGTATCAGTAAATGATAAACTATGTGATTGTTAGTAAGCATGAAGCAGTTGTTACAGTGCCCCAGAGTTCCTAAAGCAATTGAGCTGAAAAAAGAAAGGGACATAGAAAAGTGTGAACCCATGTTGACAAAGACGAACACGTGGCCAGGAATTAGTGACTACCTTACTAGTGAACTACCACAAAGTTAGTTCACAGGATTAATGCTCTGAGCTGTTAATGAGCTACATTCCCAGAGTCAAGGCTACAGGGTTTGAGTTCCTCCACTTCCATTTGCCTGCTGTGCGACTCTGAGCAAGTCATTTCATCACAGAGTACTCTCGGGTATACCCAAGAAAAGGGACACTTAATTCTTGTGAACTTACCGAGTTAACAAATAGATAAAGTAAAATAAATAGGCAGAAGAAGCCCTAGGCTCTCCTAATACTAAGCAACTGAAGCAGATCGTAACATTCAGTTTTAACTAGAAAGACTTCAGAAAAACAGTGAGTAATGCAGAAAACTACAGTCACACCCAATAATTCGAAACAAAGAGAAAGAAACCAGCTACAGGGGTCCTACAACTAAAATACAAATTAGAGCATGTTGTTATGCTTAACACAGAAGGTCTAAACTCAAGATAAGTAAGGGCACTGTACAAATAAAATCCAGCTAGCAAAGCAGGACTCTAACAAACTTAGTATACCCTTGTTCAAAACTATAAAGCACCTAGCAACACAACTAAGCTCTTTACTAGTAGGCAAACACTTGCATATAGGGCAAAAGTGGCAGTTGGCAACAAGAGGACAAATTTGTAAGAAAAACTCAGGACAAACAGCAGCCATTTCAGGCAGGCAGGGGAGGAGCCATTGATTATTTCAGCAGGAAAAGAAACCACAACCAGCAAGGCAAGAATCAGCAAAAGTCACTCACTTACTGTCTAGTCCAAACCCAGATGAATCAAGGACAGATTGAAACAAAATCTAGCTACTGCAGAAAGTGAACAAGAGGTGAAGCAAAGCCTGGTTAGCACAGCAGGCTACAAATTCAGTACACTGCAGCTCAGCATTATAAGGCGTTATCACATGCAAATAAGCCCTCTTTAAACCAGTTAAACACTAGTCTAAAGGAGAAAAGCTCTAGTTGGAAGCAAAGGAAACAGACAGCCAATTAGTATGAAAAATCAAGGATAAACAGCAGCCAATTCAGGCAGGCAGGGGCAAAACCATTCAAGTGCCCACCCTGAACAGCAGCTACAACCATCATGCTAAAACTCAGCACATGTCAAAGCAAAGTCATTTGCCTGCTCTTTGATCTAAGCCCAGATGAAACAAAAGCATATAATAAAATTAAATTACTAAAGCAGGTGCAAACCTTTTTAAAACAAAGGAAATACACAAAGTTCAGTTAGCTCAACACTTCAACAAGCTCAGTACAAGTAGCTCAGTACTACACATTTGCACACTCTCTGCTCACTACTTGGTTCTGTTGTTTTTGTGTCTGTCTTTTATTGTGCTATGTTTTGGCCATTTCACTTCCAGCAGTCAATGGACTTTGCTTAAGATGTAGCAGACTTATTTAATTTTCACAGCATCTCAGGCTTAGCAGCTTTATCACCTGTGCTAAGCTGGACAATTTGTACATTGTAAAATGTGACATGTTTTACACAGTGCAGAGGCTCCATACCTCTCAACTGTCCAGATTTTCACAGAATGTCCAGATTTTGGCCTCATATTTTTCGTCTGTGCCTCACAAAATTTCTGGTGTTCTGGCAAATCATAAAGGACTGAAGTCATTAAGTAAAGGTAGACATTTGAGCTTCAGATTTCATAGCCTTCAGAAAATGCATGCTAATGCAAGACTTTATTACATCAGCTTTCTTGTTACTCTATCAGCTTTCTGAGTTAATAAGAGCAATATTTAAAAATGATCCCTACTTTTGGGCCTTTGTCCACCCATTAATTTGGGCATTGTCCAGATTTCTTACGCTATGAAGTTAAGAGGTCTGGTGCAGACTGTTTTGCTATTAACAACTTATCAGCTTACTGAGAATTCACAATAAAATCCAAATCTCTTACTTGACTATACTTACCTGCTAGTACTTAAGTACTTCCTTAATTTTAAAACTCATGACTTATAAATAGGAAATGCTATGAAAAATTGTCTCTACTTTAGGGCTTTCATTAATCATCTTTATTATCTGAGGTTCAAGCTAATTGTTTATTGGTATCTATATCAAGTTATCGAAAGTTTACTTAATCGAATCAATAAAGGTCGAACTTTATTGATCGATTAAGAAAAACATCGAATAACGTCAAAAAAAAACAAATTAAAAAAAACGAAATAGTGTAGGCAAGGGGGCAAGCACCCCTGCACCCCCCCCACTTAAATATACCAACTCTGAGACCGCACTACATTGAGGTAAACGGAAATCTCCCCTTACGGAGATTTCCGTTTACTTTCACGATGTTCTTCACTTTCAATATTGTCATGGCGACAATATCAGACTCGATATTGTCAGCTTACGACAATGTAAAGTAGACCCATTTATTGTTCTACTAAATTAAATGACTGTAATTAAAAAATGTATGCCTGCATTGAAACTGGGGTACAGGTCTTCTGTTAGGAATATAAAGTGTAGACGGTGCATCTAAATTCAGAACTCAGTACTTGATGACAAATGTGATGAAGCAATTATTTATACAACCTTGTTACCAGAATTATTTTTGTGCCAAGTTTATTAGATAATTTCTTACAACTACTGAATACATTTTTTGCCAGTTAACATTACTAATATGGTTTCCTTCTACATTATGATGAAAAGCTTTGTACACACTTGATTTTTCTACTCTGAATTAGACTTCTGAAGTGTTTTCTTGCCTTAGCTTTTGTGACGTTAACTGTACTCTTCATTTTTATTCCATGCTATTTGTTAAGAGACACCTTTCCAAAAAGCATTTTTATGTTTTTACAAATTTCTTAATGGTCTGGATTCAATTATCCTGAAGTCCACCTATAATGTGACACTTGGAAAATTTTAATTCAATTAATGAGGTCAAAAGCTTTCATATTTTTGAATTAATGACACTATGGCATGTAACCAAATTAAGTTATTTCTACTGTAAACATGTAAAACATCAACTGAAGAAACTTATTAGTAAACTGTGTTGTCTTGCTGTGGCAAAAACCTAACTGCACAAGAGTGTTAAGGTGTTATAAATCAAGGAGAAATTTCTAATGATTTTAAATTTACTGTGTTAATCAATGTTAAGAATTTCTTAATTAATGACAAAATGCAGAAAAAACAAGGAACGTTCCACCACAGTAAAATGAAATTGAAGCTTTAATAGATGAAATCAACTTATGCATTCAGAACCAGGACAAGTGCTTTCAGCAATATGCCTTCTTCAGATCCTGATTAACTGGTCCTGAACATCCTATTTTTAAAAATACAAAATATCCAATCACATTCAGACATTAAAATCAGACGACATATTAGAAATTAAACATGCAAATAAGTATAACTTGCCAGCTACTAAATTGTCCAATCAGTTTTAGAGGACAGAGCTGGACTTCTTAGCCGATTAGATCATTCCTTTCAGTCTCTCCATCTTTCTCCATTACGGAAGCATTAAACCAAAACAAGTTTTTCAACCAATAATAGGCTTGTATTAGCCAAGCCCTTCTCTTCCATCCAATAAAGAACAGTTGCTGACTGAAGTGAACCAACAAAATTGTGCCCCACCTACTCATCATTCTATCAGATGAAACAGATCTTTGCCCGAGCAGCAAGTTTAATAAAATCACCTCACAAATCTCTTTCAATATGGATTATACTCATTCTAACTAAATACGTTAAGCAATGTGGAGTATGACAATTCAGCATTAATGTATACACAATTTTCAAAAGGCATCTCTCATAATCATCTCTCTCTCATGTATTTTGCACTGTTTAGGCTGATTCGGTTGGAATCACAGCTGTGCTCTTATAAAAATTCTTATGTTTTGTAATTGACTATCACAGTGCACTATAACTCAAATTCATGAAAATAGATGGCAAAGTTCTTATTATCCTTTTTTTTTTCTTTCTTTATCAAGCCAGTCAAGATTCTTACAGACAACCAATATGAATCTCCCCTCTTCGGCATACTCACTTGATCATCACTCTCTCATCAATTCAAACTATTTGTAGCTCATTCTGTCATGTTTTCAGCAATTCTCTTATAAACTCTTGCAATTTATAATTAACTTTCATAAAGCACTCCAGCTTTAATTTATAAGAACAAGTAGCATGATTCATATTATTCAAGGCACACTACATGCCAGATTCTAGCTGGCAACCAACAGAAGTCTCCCCTTACAAGAACTTTAATTTGCATTTATTTCTAATAGATCAGGGCTTCTTGTATACATTTATAACTGTTAATGATTAAATTTTAACAAAGCGCTTTGTCTTAAAGCACAATTGATACTGAATGTTCTCTTATCCAATAGGCATGTCACAATCGTAAAAGCAGCCAACAGAAAGTCTCCAAAAACAGGGAAGTTTAACAGGTTAGTTCGCTTTATCTAACCAATTCTGAATGAATACGGAAAATAAAGATGCTACCACTTCTTAGCCAATCGGCCTGTCGGATTCGTGATAATAGCCAATAAAGGGCCTCCTTCGACTAGAAAGCTTTGCAAATAGGTTCACTTTTATCCATGTAATTCTATGCAAATACAGATGGTGAATAACATTCCTTAGACCTATTTTCTTCTCCATAGACCTTTCAAAATATAACATTGATGTACTTTAGCCTATTAACTCATTCAATGTATTTCACAACTAACCTCATACGAGGGCACTGTAAGTTAATAATTCAACTTTCACAATGCGCCTTATCTCAGGGCACAGTAAATACTAGGTGTTCTCTTAGCCAATCGGTATATCACATTCATGGAAGCAACCAATAAAAAGCCTCCATGGACAAGGAAGCTTTACAAACTAGTTCGCTTTTTTATATGCATTCCTCAACAGATGCAAAAAATGAAGATATTATCATTTCTTAGCCAATAGGCATGACAGTTTGGTAAAGGTAGCCAATGGAAGGCTTCCTTAAATAAAATGCTTTACAAATAAATGTATTTTTAACCATATTTATATGTGAATGCAGAAGATAAATAGTTGGTGATTCAACATTGACAAAGCGCCTTATCTCAAGGTACATTTGATACTAAATGTCTCCTTAGCCAATCGGCATGTCACAGTCCTTTAGCCAACAGACATATCTCACTCATGGAAACAACCAATGAAAAGCCTCAGAGACAAGGAAGCTTTACAGGTTAGTTCGCTTTTACATAAGCTTTTCTAAACCAGTCGGCATATCACATTCCTTTAACCAATCGGCATGTCATTCATGAAAACAACCAATAAAAAACTTCAAAAGAACACAAGGAAGCTATACGGATTAGTTCACTTTTACATACACTTTTCTGAGCAGATGCAGTAGGTAAAAAGGCTATTTCTTCTTAGCCAATCATCATAGCGATTTCGTGAAGCTAGCCAATAAGAGGCTTCCTTAGACAAAAAGCTTTATACATGAATTTACTTTTGTCCATACAATTTTATGCAAATGCGAAAGATAATAGTATCTTGGGACTTAATTTTCTTTGCATGCACCTTTGGAATCTATGTTAAAAAAAAAAATCACCACCGTAACAGGATCAGGCAAGCAAAAACTGAGGGTAATGCTACTGAATGCTAGAAGTCTAAATCTCAAAATGCACTCACTCAAGGCACTCCTTAAAATGGAGAACATCGATATCTGTGCAGTGACTGAGACCTGGTTCAAGGCTCCAGAGAGCACCCCTGCACTACCAGGCTATAATTCATACCACACTTTTCGGCCATGTAACCTGGACCGAAACAACAAAGGCGGAGGTGTGTCCATATTCATTAAGGATATCCACACCTCCAGGCTAGTTGCTCAGCATAATGCATCCAAGGATATCCAAGTGCAACAAACTCTGGGCAAAACTGCAATCCAAACTGTAGCTTGCTACAGATCCCCCACCAAGCCCCAGGATTCCCACTCCTCTTTTCTTGATGTACTGGAAAATATTAGGGTTCAACCAAACACCCTAATAATGGGCAACTTCAACTACCTCACCATTAACTGGGAAAACTACTTGTGTACCAACTCCTTAGCTCAACACTTTCTGGAATTCATAAACTCCAACGCCCTGGATCAACTTATCTACACCCCCACCAGGGGCAACAATATCCTAGACCAAGTCATTACCAACATGAGTGACCGGTGTTCCACACCTGAAGTCAACTCCTCATTGGTCCGATCCGACCATAAGCTAATCACCCTTGATATCCACATCCCACCCCCACCCCCTATTAAGGAAACGACGGTAAAGAATATCTAGAAAGCCAACTTCATGCTTCTTAAGACAAAAGTGGTGAACTTCATGACACCAATGCAGATGGGCAATACAGTTACAACTGCTGAATCCTACACAAATGCACTCTATAAGCACTTACACGAGTGCATGGATCGTGCTATCCCAAATAACCAAGACGCTATCCTCCAAAAAAAGGAAGCCAATCTGGTGGTCCACTGCCATAAACAAACTGTACAACAGAAGGAAGAAACTGTTGCAAAAGAGAGTAAAAATCCCATGAGTGGAGGAGCTCCCTGGTCAGCCTCAGTAAGAAGCTGAGATCCCTTATAAGATCCTCCAAAGCTAGCTATGAAAACAAAATCGCCACTAATTCTAAGGACAACCAGAAAGCATTCTATAGCTATGTTACAAATCTCAATGGCAACACCCAGATCTGCTTCGAGTTACAGCACAAAGGCCCGAAAATTACAGAACCAAATGATATTACCAACATCCTGGCAGATAGGTTCAGTGCTAACTTTACCCCCCCCCCTCACCCCCTAAAGGGCCCATATCTATACAGGAAGAATGCAGAGTCCCTGTAATCACAACCAAGCAGTTAAAAGTTGCACTCTCTAAAGCCAAAAACACAGCATCCATGGGACCAGACAACATCCCAGGCTGCATTTTACGCGAACTTCAGAACAAACTGGCTCCCCACTTAAGCACCATGTTCAATAATAGCCTCGCATCAGGCTTTGTGCCCACTGAATGGCACACAGCAACAGTTATCCCACTCCACAAAGGGGAGCCACCACTGATCCTGGGAACTATCAACCTATTAGCCTGACGAGCCTGGTCTGCAAGGCCATGGAACGTATCATCGTGGAACTCATAAACAAAGACATTGGTAACCTCCAAACTCTGGATACCACCCAGTTCAGGTTTTTGAAAGGCATATCATGCCTCCTGAACCTGATAGACTTCTTTTAGGCAGTCATCAAAGGCGTAGATGAGGGTAAGGTGGTTCACACAGCCTATCTTGACCTCGCCAAGGCTTTCGACAGCATCCCCCATTCTGGAATTATAGCTAAACTCACTAAACTAGGTATAAATCCCTACATCACAAGATGGGTTGCCAACTGGATCACTGACAGAACCCACACAGTAAAAGTTGCAGACTCCAAATCTGACCTCAAAGCAGTGACAAGTGGAGTACCACAGGGTTCCGTCCTGGGACCTCTCCTGTTTGGTATCTACTTCTCTGAAGTACAGGCTAACACAGAAGGCCTCTGGCTAACAAAGCTCGCAGATGACTGCAAACTAGGAGCCATAGTCAAGTCCCCAAATGATGTGGACATCCTACAGAAGGACCTCTCTGAGACAGATACCTGGTGTCAGAGCCATGGCCTCAAGCTCAATGCCAAAAAGTGCAGTGTCATCCCCTTTGGTAAAAACTCTGTACCCATGAACTACCACATAGGCAGCAATCTACTTACCACTGAATGTGTGATAAGAGACCTTGGGACCCAGGTGGACAGTAGTCTCACCTTTGATAGTCATATCGCCACAGTAGTCAGGAAGTCCTTATACGTGGCACACCTCATCATAAAAGGGTTCTCATCCAGGAAAAAAAGGTCATTGCTCCCCTCTAATCGACATTCATTAGACCCATTATAGAGTACAACACTGCTTCTGGAATGTACCTCACAAGACATCTGCAGCAGCTGGAAAGACCACAGAAGTACCTCACAAAGAGGATTACTGGCCTCAAACAAATGCCCTACAATGACCGCCTAAAAAAACTCCAGCTTTACTCTGTAGCAAATCGCCTACTCCAAGGTGATCTCTGCCTAACATATAAAGCTATGACAAACCCAGAGCTGTTGGACATGCTACACCTAAAGAAATTCCAATCCCTCCAAGCTACATGCTCTAGGGACCTAAACTTTGTCACCACAATAAACAGGACATGCTGGAGGGATAGATTCCTGTCCCAGAGACTTCCCATACTCTGGAACAGGCTACCCATCTATGTCAAGCAAATGTCTTCATTAGCACTCTTCAAGAAAAATCTTGATGAGTGGATGGGAAATAGGAAATACACCCCGGGGATTGCTTCTGTGTCTCTGCTCAACAGTGATACAGGAAAATAACTTTCTTGGGTGGCGTAAGCCAGGGAACCTTATTGGCTAGGCTTATGTAGGCCCTTGGGCCAATAGCCTAGTACCTACCTATGAACCTATGAATTGCACCTCACTTTCCATCATTGATATGGTTACAAGGTCAATGCATTTTCCTCTAGCCCATCGGCACGCCACTTTAGCATATGTAACCAGTATAAGCCTTTAGTACCAAGTCTTTTAAGTTCATACATTTCCTAAAGAGATAACAAATATTCGTAGAAGCAAGCAATGAAGGCTCCATAAACAAGGAAGCCTTACACATTGGTTCACTTTCATCTATGTATTGCTAAACATATACAAGAAATGAAAATGCTGTCTCTTCTTGGTCAATCAACATATCAAATTCATAATAGCCAATAAAAAACCTCCGTAGGCAGAAAGCTTTACAATTAAGTTCACTTTTGTCCATGTAATTCTATACATATACGGAAAATGAATATCATCCTAAGGTCTAATTCTTTTCATATGCCATTGATATCTATATTAATAGCACCTCATTCTCCATCATTAATGTGATTACTGATAATACATTGATCCTCCAGTCAGTCAGCACATCATTTTAGCATTAAGACCAATAAATGCCTTATGTGCTAAATCTTTTAAATTCATATTTATCAAAATGGACAGCAAATAACAATATTATTATAATCCTTGCTAAAAAGTTTAACATATGCAGCTAGCTAGGACCTTTTGCTAGCACCATAAATATTTTAAATATAATAGATGGCACTTCTCATCTCTTGACAAATCTGCAGCCCAATTTGCTTTAGTTACTAATATAATCCACCATAAGAAAATTTGCTCAACATGGATCTAACCAATAAATGGAGATAAGCCTATTTTTAACAGCTAACCTCCTTTCCTTCAGGAATGGTTTCAATGGTACCTGTCCATTTATGCCAGGTGGATGGTCAGTTCTCAGATTCATGATCCATCTGGCTTCTTCAATTTCAGTTTTATTAACTAAATCTCATTCCCTTGCGGTAGGGTCCATCTTTGAGATAACCATGAATGTAAAGGAATGTGTAATATTCATTTGGATATGGGTGTATAAAGCATTGGTCTCTGTATGGTTCCTAGGGTCTGACTGATGTTTAAATATACGTTCCTTTAGCATTCTATTTGTCTTTCCTACGTAATAACTTGGGCATCTATCACATATAGCTATGTAAATAACATTTTTACTTTGGCAATTGGCATAACCATGGAACCAGTATCTTTTCTCAGTAATTGGATGAATAAAGTCATTGTTGGTATTTATTGCTGAGCAAGCCTTGCAAAAGCCACATTTGTAGGTCCCTATCTTTTGAAAAGACTGAGCATTGATCAACCTTGTTCTATTCTTGCTACATAGCATCCTCTTCAAATTCTTTCTATTTTTAAAAGTGAAACAAGGAGCCTCTCCTACTATTGTCTTTAATTTGCTATCCAAGGTTAGGATAGGTCAATAGTTCCTGATTACTGAACATACACAGCAGCATTATCAGTGCTGTAAGTAATATTTATCATCAGTGTCTGATGCCTATTGTTCTTTCTTTCATGGAAAGAAATATCCAAGTCCTTACTGATGGTCCTTGGTTGATATGAGGCCGAAAAATATGGTTTGCCCTTCTTTGCCCGTATGGTCATGGCTTGCTCATTGATTATCTTAATTCTATCCATCTTATAACCTCGTTCGGCAAAATCACTTAGAAATTTATTTTCTTCTCGGACGAAAGTCTCTTCCTGTATGCATAACCTGGAGATACGTATCACTTGATTGTCTACTATACTGCGGAAAATATGCCTAGGATGCATACTGGAACAATGTAACATGTGGTTTCTCTACGTTGGTTTCCTAAACAACATAGTATCAATCCCCTTACTTGGATCTAATTGCAATTTGATATCTATGAAATCGACTTCTTTGCTAGATACATTAACTTCAAATTTAAGAAAGGCAGTGGTATTTGTCAAATATTCAACAAATCCTTTGATTCCTTCTTCATCCCCATCCCATAGGACAAAGATATCATCCACAAATCTGTTATATAGTATAACATTCTTAGTCCACAGAATTCCTTTGTCTATGGCCCATTTTTTCTCCCATTGGGCTAAATGGCATAGCTGTTTGCGAATTAATGACAAACTGGAAATTTGCAGAGTTGGAGATGTGGCCTGATGTGTCAAAATAAATAACTGTACCATTCAAAGTAATATCAGAGTTAATTCAGAAGAAGTTCAGATGAGAGACCATCTGGTTACATAACTTCCATATTTTTTAAACAACAAAGTCAATTTTAACAGATTTAACAGGAGTATGTATTAATCAAATATTAATAACAGCAATCTCTGAATTAATTTCAGGATAATCTCTGAATTCATTTCAAGATAAATACTGATTCAACATTTTACTTAATATGCTAAATAACTGACCCAATCTATTATCTCCATCTGACAAAGTTTAAAGAATACTGCTGTGGGGCTAAAGTTTTGCCTAACTTAACATGCATTTTATAACCATTGTCACTCTTAACCCTGTTTTGCTCTCTATATGAACCCAATCTGACTTTTTTCTTTCCATACAAGACAATATTTACAACTAAAAGCTAGTATCTGAGACAGTACATCAACTGAATCATTAAACTGCTGTTTGCTGTTTTAATGTCTCAGAATTTAAAAATATGCAATGGCATCAAAATGATTGCTTTAAATATATCCTTTCCATTTCCTATTTAACAATACAGGTTGCACAGCATTATCGAACATTTTACATTAAAAAATCCAAAAAAAACAGAACACTGAAGCCAGCCAACAATGAAAACAGTTACTCTTACAGTTTGTTGACTACTGGGTGGGAATGCTGGTATAAATCACTTGTCTAAAGATTGATTTTTGGCTATAGCATCAAGGGTTCGATTCCAGATGTATGTGCACATTATTTCTAACTGTGATGTTGTACTTCTATGATGTTTCATGAAATACCTCTTAATTTTTGTCCAATTATGACCTTTAATGAATAAATTTTGATCACTGTTGCAAAGAAAGCATGTCCCTATCCGTAAAGAAGAATTAGTACACCATTCTTACCCTCCTCATGGAAATTCCTGCTCCGAAGGATAGTTGTCTGTAAAGAAGGACAAGAAAATCTAGGCTGGAATATTCTGCTGTACAGCCTCTGCTGGACATCTCTTCTGAGCCAAGTGAATGCCTGGAGGTTTGCTTGCCTTTATTGTTGGACTCCTCTGCCATGACTGGGTTGGTGGCTGGCGAGGATCAGCCTTTAAGCACGTCCAAGGAGGCCTTGTAGATGTCTGCTTCGGACATTCAGGAGGAATCATAGCTGATTATCTCCAATGGACCTATGGGGGTTCCTCAAATCTTAGAGAAGAAGTTGCTACTACCATTCTTGAATGCTGTCCTGCTTCAGAGCCTTCTAAATTCTATAAGGTGGATGGCGCATTATAGACTAAGCAAAAGACTAAACATATTTCTCCTGCCTCTAAGGATCCACAGAATGAATGGCAATCTTTCACTCAAGACTTGTTTTGTGCTTTGATGGCTTTAAAACATCCTCAGGGACTTTCCATTCCAACCCCTCCTGATCTTCTGCTCCCCTTAAGAGAGTCAGAGAACAGGATTCCTCTGAGGAGGAGGTGGATTCAGATGGGGAATCCCTTGCTTATTCCTCTCAGATTCCCTCTCCTTTGGATTATGGATTGAAAGGAGGAATCTACCACTCCTGATACTCCCTTTGAAGAGATTTATTTTGGGGACACTATCCCTAGGATGATGGAGTTCTTCAAATGGGATTGTGTTCAGGTTTCTGAGATACAAAAAAAGGTACAATGAGTTGCTACAGATGGATTCGCCAAGACTTTCTTCTATTCCTCCTGTTTTGGCTGCCTTGTTGGATGCATTTTCTAATACTTCTAAGGCTCCAGACTCTCAGCCTCCTGTCTCCAAGAAGCTTGATAGATTCTATCTATAGAGTGCCTGAGGACTAAATTCTTATACAAGTGCCCTTCTGCTGACATCTCGGTGGTGTCTGTAGCTTCTGACAAGCCATCTCAATTGCTTCCTTCTCCTATGTTACTGCCCTCTGATAAATACAGCAGAATCATGGAAAGGCTAGGCAAGAAGGTTTATACCTCTGCTACCTTGGCTTTTAGGGCTGTTAATTATCAGACCCGTATGTCCAGGTATGTGTTGGCTTTCCTATCCCAGACCTGTCAAGTTATTTCTGATTGTCTGACTATCCTATTCTTCCCAGCCACTTTCCTCTTTCTCTTTGCCCTCCTCTTTCTCTTTGCCCCTCTCTATCTCTTTCTCACTCTTTTTTCCTGTTTGGCTGAAGTTTACTCAGGATTCCTGAGTTCTGTCCATTATCCACCATGGGTATTTCATGGTTTGGAAATACCTTCCCCCTTTTGTGGGTATTCCTCAGCCCCCCTCAAGAACAGCTCTCGTTCTTTCCAGAGTTGCTTTGGGACGTTTTGCCTCAGGGTAATATTCAAGAGGTGTCTTTGTCCCAAGGGGGAGTACTCCAGGATGTTTCTAGTAGCCAAGACAGAGGGTACATGGAGATCAATTCTAGACATCGCTCATCTAAACAGTTTTCTGAAGGTGCCCTTCCTTCAAATGTTGTCCCTTCAGACTTAGTTCCCTCTTTTGCTTCCACAGGCTTATATGGTGTCTCTGGATCTCTAGGATGCTTACCTCCATATCCTGATCCATCCTCTTTTCAGGAAGTTTTTACATTTCTCTGTTGTTTCCTGGCATTTTCAGTTCTCTGCTTTGCCCTCTGGCCTTTCTACTGCCTCAAGGGTATTCACCAAATGCCTTGCACCTGTGGTTGCTTTCTGCAGGCTTCTGGGGATCCAAGTCTTTCCTTACTTGGACGACCACCTGTTTCAGGCATTCTCTCCAGTAATCCTGTTGCAAAATCTTCTTTTTGCCACCTTCCTTCTGCAAAGCCTGGTGTTCACAATAAACTTCAGAAAGTCTTTTCTGACTCCTTCTCAAGACTAAATTTTTCTGGGGTGCAGGATCCAGACTGTGCCTATGCTGGTATCCCTGCCTCCTCCCAAGGCTTTAACACTTATTGCCTTCTTTCAAACCCTTCTTGCTCTGGCTTCTATAACAGCCAGGGAGTTTCAAGGCATCGACCATTCCTATGCTCCCCCTGGCCAAACTACACATGGGAAAGTTTCAGTGGTTTCTGAAGTCAGTTTGGCTTCAATACGCACATTCCCTAGAGTTTATAGTTCCTCTTCTATCTTGTCTTAAGAAGGAACTTCAGTGGTGCATTCAGCAGTTGTCTCTAAATCCAGGGCTCCCATTTCATTCCTCTCTTCCCTCTCAGGAGCTGTTCACAGAAGCTTCAGACGTGGGATGGGGAGTATGTTTTGGCTCCCTAAAGTTGGAGGGGGTGTGGTAGCCTCATCAACAGAAAGAGCACATCAGTGCTGAAGAGATGAGAGCTCTTCTGCTGGCTCTTCACATTTTTCATCCTCTTTTCTCCCTGGGACCTCTCAAGGTGTTTACAGATAGTACAACAGTGATGTATGTAAACAAACTGGGGGGACAGGTTCTTATCTTCTTTGACAGTTAGCACTCCTGATGTGGGAACTTGCTATTCAGTATCAAGTGACTCTTCAGGCTGTTTACAATCCCTCAGGTCAAAATATTGTGGTATGTGTGAACAGGTTGGGCATTGTGATACTCAAAATATTCACACTTTTTCCAGTGGTCAACACTGACATGCTTAATACCTTGATTTGTAAGCCTTGGTGTTTGGAAGGTTAAATAGATGATGTGAGACAATTTCTTGGTAGTAGCACACTGTAAACAGTTAGTTTTACAAGATGGGACTCAAACATCTGGAATAAAGAATGCATACATTTAAAGCTTGGCTATTATTTATCAGTACTACAGTAAATCTCCCTTTCAACATTGGTCATTATAGATATAATGCACTCAGTATGAATGGAGATATACCTCAGACAGTCCTGTATATATGTGACTTTCAGAACTCCTAGGAACTGCATTCCCACAAAGCAGGCAGTATTACTGTTTGAAAATATATTTCTAATGGATAGATTTCCATGAGCTGAGTAATACAGATTACTGTATGGTACATACATACCTCACAATACATACTGTCTTGAATACACAGTTGGGCTATGTGAGGAGTCAATATGATTTTAATTAAACTATTGTCCCCATGACACATACATAAGTGGATGTTTCAGTAATGATTATAATTGTCAATCTTTAACAAGTACACACACAACCAAACGGGTCTCATAATTAAATCACTAATGAAATATGCTACCCAGAAAACTGTATCAAAGCATTACTGAGACATTTCTTGCAATCAATTTACTTATGATAGTCTTTTGTATGAAGTGTTGCCTTCCTAATCAAAGTGTTATTAGAAATTGCTTTCTGATACCCTTCTTAAAATAAGTGTTATTTTAATTTGAAGCCTGGACCTGTCTGTAAAGTCACTGCACTTGCACCTTGTGCCACAGAGAGACAGTTACACAGCATGTGGATGTTCTTCACTCAGTACTGTTCAGAGTGCTGACGCCTACACATTGCCTTAAGCCTGTACTACAAAAGGCTACCCAAATAAAATGTTTCACTTTTTTCCTTAAGCAGGTCAGCTTGACTGCACTCAATTCAGCAACCAGCAAGTGCAGAAGGCAAGAAACAGAAAAAAAACAGCATATGAAGTTGTGAGGAAAGTAAGTCATAAATCTTGAGTAATGATTTCCACATTTCCTTCACACAGCATGGATATGAACCCCAAAGCCACTCTGTTACTGGTCCAAAGTCACTGCATTTACAAGCTTGTGCCACAGAGAGAAGTATATATCAGGTGCCCATTACTCACTCATTACAAATACAGAGCAATGGTGCCAGGAGTATTTGCACTAAGGAATACTACCAAAATTAAATTTTTCCCTTTTTCCTTCAGTTGTGGTACCTGTTTACACTCTGCCAAGCAGTGTGCAAATTACAAAGACAAAAAAAATATACATATAACAATTTATATTCCACACCACAAAACACAAGGGCAAACATGACTTGTATTCTCATTCATCAACCGTTATACCATTAAAAAGACACATGCTGCATTTTTACATCTGCTGCAAACATTACAAGGAGTATGTGGCATACACATCATCAGAATGTCGTATAGTGTCTATGGCTCAGAAAGGGGACATACAGACAATAACAGCAGGTCATGCTTGGCAGACTAAATACAATTAGTCAGGACAAAGTATGCCATGAAGAAGTACTTCCTACTTTGAT
Source organism: Protopterus annectens (assembly GCF_019279795.1). NCBI lineage: Eukaryota > Metazoa > Chordata > Ceratodontiformes > Protopteridae > Protopterus > Protopterus annectens. The sequence goes on from NC_056745.1 coordinate 1,251,613,619, forward strand.
GAAGTATGATTGTGAACATTTATACAGCATATCTCACATCTGTCCACAGTACTTATGTTAATCTTTTTGTGTTATAATACTGTATAACCTGTCATATGATACAATATCCCTTGCTAATAATATTATTGAGGACAAAAGGTAGTGATACTTAGGTGAGGTATAGAATTTCTTCTCTTACTGCTACTCAAAATGCTGTAGCAAAGCACACCTGTGCCACTCTAAAATGCGCTAAATATGGCATTCCAAATTAATATTCTTAGTGGACTCTTGTTTTCTGCCATGCCAAAGTGCTTTGTCAAAAAAGCCCACAAATGATGAACCCAATAAAAGACAAAAACTGTCAGCAGTAGCAAATTTCAGGGACTAATGAAAATACAGGATTATGAGGTTTTTTTTACTCTGTGTGTGTGTGTGTGTGTGTGTGTGTGTGTGTGTGTGTGTGTGTGTGTGTGTGTGTGTGTGTGTGTGTGTTACAACCTGATTATATGCTCAGGAAATCTGCATTTACTGTCTCAAATAGCACACTACCTGGATTTGAACCCTCAATTTAGTGCAACAGCAACACAGACTCATTTGTGTTTCTGATCCCTCTTTGTCACCAAAACAGGTTTAGAGTAGTAAATCAAAACTTTACATACCATCAAATTAAAAGTCCAGCAGAAGAAAGATCAGAAAATGAGCCTTTTATCATTTGCTTCAACATGTCTAGAAGAATGAGATATTGATAACTAATTTAGGCTAATAAAAGCCAACACCATATTAATGTAAGGTTGCCGACACTGACAGCTATTTATTCTCTTTATTTTCAGAGCATCTTCCCCTTCTTTCAACTTAACTAACAGAAATGCAATGTCATGTATTTCTTTGCATTTTTCTTTCAATGTGAAATATAGCAGATTAGCACTGTAGAACAAATTTTAAGCAGACGGTGGAATGTGTTGTTATTAAAAGAATATCAATGCTTTTAGTTATCACAGCTCTCAAGATGCTTCCATTTTTTTTCTTAAATCTACCCTACATGATACACACATACTTCAGAAAGAATAGTCTCTTCAGTATTGCTTGTTGTAGTCAGAATAATCATTAATACTTGCAAGCCCTTAGCAGCTAACAATGATCATTGCTCCCCCCAGCAGTCCAAGTCATGCGCATGCAACAGTGTAGCTAGTTACAAGATGTTTACTTCCCCTACACCAAGTGAGATTTTTAGTATTCAGTTGTTGTTTTTCTTTCGGCTTTTCCCGGTTAGGGGTCGCCACAGCGGAGCTCCGGTCCACTAATGATTGGCAGTAGATTTTTACGGTGCTGAGGTGCCAGCTCGATGCCCAACCTTCAACGAAGGCACACCCATTCACGCATGCCTTTTGAATGCTACTTGACTGCGGGGAGGACATGCAGACTTCACACAGAAGGCACTCCAGCTAAGAATCGAATGGGAGAACCTCTTGCTGTGAGGCGACAATGCTACCACTGCACCACCGTGGCTTTTTAATGCTAATGATTTAACACCTCATTTGCATCTTCAGAGCTCAGAGGGCTGAATCAACAGGTTTACACTGAAAACCTTGAAACTGCATTGGTCGATCAGCATGTGGTCAACCTGCAGTTAAGTCAGCAGAATGTCCAACCCAAATGAATCAACTACACTACAGCAAATGGGTAGTGTAAGTCGAGCATTTGGGTTTGACATTGTGCAGGGGGATTGTACTTCAGTGAGGAACTGGGAATTAGCCCATTTCTTCACTGTAGTGTAACCTCGGAGTTGGTATATTTAATGTGCAGGGTGTGTGGGGGGAACAGCCCCCCACATGGGAGATGCGGGGGGGGCACCCCTACAAAATAGTAGAATTAACATACCATTGATTGTACAGTTTAACGGTACGTTAATGCACACAGCAGGAGGTGAACCATGGTTGTCAATTTATTCATTTGTACTTTGGTTTACTTTTTGACATTCCAAATTCCATATTTCGGGTCGACATTCTAAACAGTTGACCAAAGAGGATTTGAAATGCTAATAATAAACCAAATCAACACTATATAAAAGTAATGGTGTAGCTATGGAAGTGGAAGGAGAGGAGACTGATTTGACAGAGACAGGACTGTTACTGGCATCTACTTGGAGGAGATTTGTCTACAAATTATTCCATTATTTCATAAGGCATGTGTGTCCTCTTTATAAACTGCTTGCATTTTCATACTTGGAATGTATTTCAATAATCAATAGAAAAAACTTTATCTGTATGCATTTTTTGCATTCACTGTTGGTTCACTTGAGATATGTCAGTTCTTGCTGTGCTTTCAAAGTCTGTCAAAGAATGGTATGGTTACATCACAGTATTGCGTTACCATTTGCTCTTGGAATTTTACGAGTTACTGCAAACAAGTGTATTGTGCTTATTATCAACATCAAAGGGTTGTGTATATATAGCTAACAGGGGAATTAGGCTTCACAGATGTCACATGGCAACCTCTATAACAGTGGAGACTAAGGAAAATTGTCTTGTCATTTCTACTTTTTGAATTTTTTCCTATTTATTGATAATACTGCCATCCAGTAGTCAGTTACATAACTCCTGTCCTCAATGCAGAAATGTTAAGAGAATGGATGTACTGCTAATGTATTACAACTTTTTGTTGGGTGTGTGTGTGTGTGTGTGTGTATGTGGGGGCTCCCTTACCTTGTATGTAGTACAAAAGTGTTCAACTGTTTTGTGTTGTGGATGGGTGCACAGATTTTTTTTTTTTTGGAGACTAATTTCTCTACAAGTTTCAAATGTGTTTTGCCTTTTTTCTGTTTCACTTCCTGGAGGATTATGGCACCCAGACCATCTGTTCCATGCAAGTCACCATTCAGTGATGCAGAGAATGAGGTTATCATTGAAGTCTCATGCTGCCATAGATCCTTTCTGCTTGATAGAGGCAGAGATGACATGTCTGCCAGAAACAGCATATGGCAGCAAGTGGTCACTGATATAAAGTCAGTGTGCAGCCTTGCCAGAAACTATAATCAGGTATGGTACCATGCTACTAATATGCTTACAGTAGCATGCAGGAGGGCAACTGTGGTAGCATGAGAACAGATGGCTATGGGAGTAGTCCTGCTACCAAACCACAACTCACTGAAACTCAGTAGTTTGATGGTGGTGAGATGTATGACAGACCAAGCATGTCCGAAGAAGAACTTCCAGGAATGCTATATATGTCATTTACTGGCATTCTAGACATGTTTGTGTGTTAATACATCATGGAGGCATTGTGAAGTGTGGCTTAGAGAAAGCAGAGTCCAACAGGGCTTGTGTTGTGAGGAAGGGAACAGTCAGTCTGACTGATTCTGAAATATTTCTTAAAGGGAAGCTAGAACGGCATTATTCTCTCCTTTCTGTCAATTGCATTGTGATGCTTATTAGCCTTGTTTCTACTGCCTTCCTCTTTTTCCAGGAACATCAATATTACCATCTGACAGACCACCTGAACATGGTAAACACACTGATTAATATTAACTGTTAGTTATAAGTCTGAGGAGAGAGTAAGTACTGCATTCCTTTAGCATCTGAAATTATTTAACATAATTGTTTAAAGCACAGTTTGGATCATTTCCAGTCACTATATGTAATAATACCAACAATAGCACCCTTCAGGACAAATGCAACACTGCTAAAGTAAATAGGTCCAAGTAAAAACACAATAAATATAGCAGTGAAGCAACCAGGCAGCAGTCGAACCATAAAACAACTTGCACTGTAACAAAATGGTAAGCGCTTTCGCTAATAGCTTCTTCAGACCAACAAGCGCTTACTATTTTGTTACAATGAAAGTTGTTTTATGGTTCGACTGCTGCCTGGTTGCTTCACTGCTATAGTTATTGTGCATTTCCAGTCACTATTTCTCCCCCTCCTGTGTTTGTTGCTTATTATCACAGGTGATCCTGACAGTGGTAGTGTAGAACTTGTACCACATGATGTTAGAGCATCGGTAGCCTTTGATCATGATGGTGGTTGTAACACTGAGGCACAGTCAGGGGGTGCAGAAGTTCAGTCTGACAACAGAGTTGTTCCTTACACATCCCCTAGCCTTATTTCAGCCAATGTCAGTATGCCTACACATTACCCATTCCACTGAGCCCTCAGATATTGTACAGGTTTAGGGTGACACAGTTAACTGGGGTAGTGTGGTTACTCTGGTTGCAGAGCTGGTTTATTCTGCATGTAGCCATTGTGAGGGAGTGGTACCACACAGGAGGGTTGCTAGAGGTGCTCAGAAGAGGCATACTGCTCACCCTCATCCTGATGCTAGTGTGTAATTACATACCAATAGACATATGTATAGGGCTGTCACGCAGGTATAGGCATGTTCCACCAAGGCCTTGAAAAAGATAATGTGAGTCCTAAATGTGGCACATTCTGACGTGTGACTATCTCAACTGTGTGGGTGACTCCTTGGATAGAATGAATGACACACTGGATCGGGCAGTGTCTGTGATGTAATGTCTGCTGGGGGAGGGTTAGCATCCACATGTCCATACAGATACAACATTCTCTGGTGTTAGCTGACATGGCCATGCCAGATCCTGTTCCCGTAATGGCACTGTTTCCACTGGTCTGTCAGTAACTGAGGTGTTCAAACCCAGACAAAATAGGAAAAGGGCTCATTGCCCTGAATGAGTCATGAAAACAGTTCATCCAGCAGACATTGCTCACATTCAGGTAGCACCCCCACTTCAAACTGGTGATGTGGAAGTGGCAGTGCAACTCCTAGGCAGCTTGCATGATCAGGAGCAATAACACTAAATTGACAACTCTACCATGCGAGGCTCACACCTGTCTGACATGCCAGTACATAGTGCTAGCATGGAACTTGATTGTATTCATGCAGAGACACACACACAAACACACACACTCTTCACAAAAACTGCCCATACCAACTGTCACACATGCAAGCTAAGCAAATCTTAATGTTAATTGGAATATATCTCCTGTTAGTGGCCCTGAGATATTTTCTACTTTACTAAATGCTCTGTGTTTCTTACTCACACAAACTTAGTTCTCTGGTGTCAGCCTTGGCCTACCCCCCCCACACACACACACACAAACACAAACCCTGTGCAAATGATGATGACTGCACTATTCCTTTTGTTCATTTAGGTTTGACTTAAGGTTGCATACATGTCCGATGCACTGACTGAATAGCTAACAGAGTCTTTCTCAGTATGTTGATTTTACACATATGTTTTACATAAAATATATGGGATATTTTTGTACATACCCATTCCAAAAGATTTTTTCAGTTATTATTATAGGTCATGCACTCATATCACTGATATTGCATACCTGCGTATTTCTCTACTTATGAAACTGTTGCTCTAATTGTCCTGTTGACCGCTTTGTGTACAGTTGGTAAGTGACCAATGTGATGCTGGTTATTGTGTACAATGCATAGTGGTACATGGCAGATATCACTCCTATGACCAACGTGATGCTGGTTATTGTGTACAATGCATAGTGGTACATGGCAGATATCACTCCTACAAGCTAATAATGGCATTGGTGGACACCTCACACAAGTTCTGCTCGAGTACTTTTATGACTAACAGCATGTAGGTATATCAGTTACGTTTACCTTCTTACACATTTGTTCATAGACTACAGGTTCCACACTTACCTTGACATTACTGCAGGTATTAGCTGTGAACTTTGGGGCCATCTCTGTCTGTTGCTATCTGCATACAGCCATTACACGGGGAAGTAAAGTTTGTGGACATTGGCTGGCATCATTTTGAATATTTGTATATGCTTAGGTTATGTGCATTCCTTCACTGGTGAGTGTGTGTGTGATATCCTTTGCCATATCAAGGGCATATTGTGCACACCTGCTTCTCCCAGCTTCCTTTGTTGATGGAATTTCTCCCTCAAAATCCTAGTCTGTATATGCTAGAGGAGCTGGCACTGCCTGTGGTCCAGAAATCTGTGGTCCTCACTCTTTCTGCCCCTGTTGCTGGTGTTTCCTCAAGATAATATTGTGTAACATGGCACAGACTGTGAGAATTTCTGCACAGGTACCCAAGTCATACTGCAGGGCACCCCCTTATGTGCCTTGACAGTGGAAATATGATTTCAGCTTGCCAAATACATGCTCTATGATGTTTCCAGTTTGAGCATGAGCATCAGTGTATCCTTCTGTGGAAATGTATGCATTTCTGATGCGTGTCATGAGCCAGGTTCCAGTAAATAACCTGAATCACCCAGTAGATGGCCTTGTGTAACATCACTCCTAGCAAACCTTGTATAAAACTAAGAGGTGTGCCATATGTGTGAGTCATGGCAACTGCCTGGGTTGCCTGTACACACACTGAGGTTGATCTCTCGGGCATTACACAACCTGGCAGCTGACTGAGTGCAGTCCCTTTCTGCTGATGTATGTCCTTCCCTGTTCACCAGGTGGGGCTTTTATTTCTATGTGAATGTAATCTATGGCTCCCAAAGCTTAAGGGAAGTGTGCTGCAGCATAAAATTCCTGCATTGTTCTTGCTCTCTCCTCTGGCATGCGTGGAAAATAGATGTACTCCCTTACATGTTCTAGAATAGCATCAAGACATTGGTGCAATATTCTGGTGGCTGAGGCCTGTGACATCCCTATTATATGCCCTGTGGGTCTCTGAAATGTATCAGTAGCTAATATTCTTAATGCTACACATACCTTAGTTTCCACTGGTATAGGTTCTCCTCTATTTCCCCTGGGTCTGAACTGGGGTGCCAGAGGTTGCAGAGTTCCTGCAGTGTTTCCCTATCAAACCTGTATCACTCTAATATTTCACTATTATGCAGTCTATGATATGTTAAATGGAGTCTGAACACCCTTGTTCTCCCTAGTTGAGGTCTATCAGCAACAATGGCAGTACATATTTGAGCCTGTTGCACATGCAAGACAGCATCATCAGCAGCCCCTAACATTGTTTTTTTTCTAAGTGTGATGATAGCTATATTCCAGTGGGTTTTGGAGTTAATGGCAAAGAGCTACACCAAAGTACATGCTTTATTGCTTCCTGAATGGCATTCGTTAATTAGCATGTAATTCAGTTAGTTATGCGTTCATTAGCATACTCTGCCATCTACCTTTGTTTTGAGGCTCTAAACAAAATGCAGAGCCGTTTAATGAATACAAAATAGTGCACTATCGTATGTGCGTCATGCTGCGATGTGCACATGGTAGCAGTACGAAGTTTAGCCATTCATGAATCTGGTCCATATGTCCAGAATACATGCATATAAAACAGATATGATTCCTTGCCACAACTGTAATGTTTGTGGTTTGGTTGTGAGTTTTGAGTTTTTTCTACACAAAATAATTTTAACTGCACTACTGAATGCATTATCTACACAATATGGTCAAATATTTTTTGTGTAAAATGGAAAACACTACAGCTGCATATTTTATTAATATATATGGTGGGGATGTTCAAAGTTTTAAACGTTTTGTGCTTGAACAAATTTTCTTTGTTGACAGATGGGAAAGCTCAAACTGTTAAATCCAAGGAGCAGAATGAAGAGGCACACACAAGAAATAAGTGAAGCGCTTTTCGTTTATGACACAACCACAAACTTCTTCAGACATTTTAAAATACACTTAGGTACATTTAAATACACAAATCCACCCAATCAAAAACCTAATTACTACTCCTAATTTAAAGAAACAGTGTCAAAGCAGTATTAAAACAGTCAACTGAGACAGTAAAAGCAAATAGAAAGTAACATAGTAGTAAACATAAATATGTATGTAAAATATTGTATTCAACACCTCCCTTTACATTAACTACATAGAACATACAAAGTTAATAAACAATCTAAAATCTGAATATGCATATATAGTGTGCAAAAAAGCATATAAAAACTGTATGAATACATATATATGAATATGTGTGTGGATTATTGAAGGGTAATATTAGCGTTTTAAACTTCTCAGTTTTAAAATACTGCTAATAACACAACCTTCGTTCAAACCTGGCAAATTATAAGCATTCAATCTAATTTGCCAGCCTAACTCCAACTCCTCAAGTTTTAGGGCAACAGGCCCACCCCTGACATCCTTTTGAACTTGATCTATAACTAAAAACTTAAATCTATGATCAGGAAATTGGACTACATGCTTGGCCAGTGCATTTACCATGTTACCTTTCCTAATTGCGTAAAGGTGTTCATATACGACTACGGAGCTTCCTCTCCGTTTTGCCTACATAAAATGCAGGACAAAGTTGGCATACTGCAAGGTAGACAGCAAAACTGGAGTTACAGTTGTTCCTCCTTCTCAGTGTGAATTGTAAATCATTCACACTGAACCTGTTAGATTCTAAAATAAATGAACAATAGTTACATGATTGGCACTTGTACATGCCTGGGGTTTTCACTACTGTATTCTTAGTTTCACAGTAGGCTTTAAGATTCCTACCCCTCCTATATATTACTGAAGGGGTATTTCCTAGTTTACTTAAAACATGCTGGTCGCTTCTAAAGAGAACCCAGTTTTTTAACAAAATCTTAAAGCACCTGGCACTATCTAAATTGTAAGTAGTTATAAAAGACGTGGGTAGTTCAGTAACCACAAGTTCTTGTAAACCCCTACTTGTTGAATTAAACGATGAATCAAGTGAATGACGAAGTGTCAAAAGCAACCTCTGTCTTCCTCAATAAAGGGATGTAAAATGAAGACTGACGTTTCACTGACACTTCGTCAATGATTTCATTAATCAACAGTTCAGGGTATCCACGTGATAGAAACATTCTTTTCATAAAATCACATTCATGTGTAAAATCACTGTCAACAGTAATAATCCGAGCATACGGACCAGCTGGCCTTTGATAATGGCTCGTTTTTGATGACTTGGATGACAGCTAGAATAGTGAAGCATGGAATTGCAATAAGTGCTTTTCCTGTGGATTTTGGATGTAAACATACCAGCAGTATCATCCTTAGATAATAAAATATCCAGGTACGCTATGGAATTACTATCAAACGTGTGTGTAAATACTAAGAATTGGGTAGTTGAATTCAAGTAATCAACCAGACTGTTACCAGTAACGGCGTCACCGTTAAATAGAATGAAAATGTCAAGGAAACAGTGTAAAATACAATGTTTTCATTGAAAACACAGTTTGCATGACATAAAGATGTTCCCAATAGGCCATAACCATGTTATGCGCTGGCCCCACAAGGGACCCCATGGCTATACCTATTTTTGCAAAAGTTCCCCTTCAAACATAAAAAGTTATTCGCTAAAATAGTACTCAAAGTTCTTCAACTAGCAGACATTCATCGTGAGGGCAACCTTGCAATTTCAGAACCTCGTTACTCCACTCAATTGCTATATTGTGAGGATGCGATATATAGATCCTTGACATCTATTGTCAAGAAATTATAACTAGAATTGTATTCTATCCCGTTAATGTTGCTCAAGAAAGTCCAAGAGTCCTTGCAAATTTGTTTAATGCTGACCAGGTATTTTTGAAGAATAAAGTCTACAACCTTGGCGCATAAGATAAAGAACCCCTGCTGTCCACCAAAGGGCGCATTGGAGGGTTAACCACATTTTTGTGGATTTTTGGTATACCAAATAGGCAAGGAACTCTTGGATGGGAAACAGACATAAAGTTGTATACTGCTTGGGTGATTCTGCCATCTAGATATAAGTCTTCAATAACATTCCTAATTAATCTGTATGCCCCATTGAGTTCAGAAATTGAACTTTTGATATATGAAGGGGAATTTAACAAATTGTTCATTCTATCAGAGTAATCTGTGTTGTCAAATATGACAACGCCACCTCGTCGGGTTTATATATTCTAATCTCATTCATTTTAATAAAATTCAAACAGTCCTTTTCTAATAAAAAGTCTTTGTTAGTATTGTAAGACCTAGTGTTTTTAGATATAGCTAAATTACGGATGTCTAACTCACAGAACTGCTCAAATGTTTTGATGGCAGAGTTTAGAGGGGGGTTAAATGTGCTAGGAATTCTAAATTCATCCACTGTGTTACCACTAGTTTCACCCAACAACAAGTTTAAGTTAGGTTTCCTAGTATATAGTTTTAGATCAATAATCGTGCTAACAAGGTTCATTCTGTGTGGTGGTACATACGTTTGACCCTTAGACAATAAATTTACCAAGTCCGAAGATACTTCCACTTTAGAAGTTGTACACTGTGAAATCCCACTACTGTTATATACAATGGAAGGTAAATTAACACTAGTAGACTCAGTAAAATGTTGTCAGACATGTCGTCAGTAGAAGAAATAGATTCTACTGTATCAAATAAATTACAACATTCATTAAGACCCACTAGGGTACTATTATCCAAAGTGTTAACAGTACTGTAAATTTGGCAAACCAAGTCTTCATCAATTACTTGTGCCTCTTCCTTTGGTTCGTCGGTGCCGCTGGTAGTTTTTGACGAGCCCCTAAAAAATTATTGGAATTGTTTGACCTTAAGTAGTAATGACCCTGTTGTTGATTTTGTTGAACTGGGCCTTTATTATTAGGAGCCTGTTGTATTAAAGGCTCCTGAATAGGTCTGTTATTAGTCGACACATTGTCATACTGGTCACCATCAATGAGGACGTTGTTGTTGTTCCCTTGACTTGAATTCACTGAAGTTGACACATGTTGCCAAGTTTGTGCTGGAGAGGGCTTAGGATAAGCTAAGCCTTCTTTATAGGCCTTAATATCCCTATCAAGTTTCTTGAGTTTGTTAGTCTTCAATTTGTCTAAATAGGTATCAATACTGGAAAAGGTACGGTTATATTCGTACCGGTACCTCACAAAGTCATTATCCAGATTAATTTGTTTGTCAAGCTCACATACCTGAGCTGACAGCTCGTCAATAAACAAAAGATAATGTTTGTGCATTAAACTAATAAGGTCAAGGCCCTGTCGGTCAAATAAAGAAACAATGTCCAAATGAAATTCCGAATTGGCTATTAAGCCAGTAGGGTACTGCCAGCGTCTCAAACCTTTGGGTACTATTTTACTATTGATACATTCAGTAAAGTACGCAACCTCTAGTTGGTACTTTTTTAATTTAACTAGTAACTTGTCAAGTTCTTTTAGTTCACTTGAAATATCACTAGATGGTAAATCTTGACCTGAGGTTGCGTACTTTACTGAATGTATCAATAGTAAAATAGTACCCAAAGGTTTGAGACGCTGGCAGTACCCTACTGGCTTAATAGCCAATTCGGAATTTCATTTGGACATTGTTTCTTTATTTGACCGACAGGGCCTTGACCTTATTAGTTTAATGCGCAAACATTATCTTTTGTTTATTGACGAGCTGTCAGCTCAGGTATGTGAGCTTGACAAACAAATTAATCTGGATAATGACTTTGTGAGGTACCGGTACGAATATAACCGTACCTTTTCCAGTATTGATACCTATTTAGACAAATTGAAGACTAACAAACTCAAGAAACTTGATAGGGATATTAAGGCCTATAAAGAAGGCTTAGCTTATCCTAAGCCCTCTCCAGCACAAACTTGGCAACATGTGTCAACTTCAGTGAATTCAAGTCAAGGGAACAACAACAACGTCCTCATTGATGGTGACCAGTATGACAATGTGTCGACTAATAACAGACCTATTCAGGAGCCTTTAATACAACAGGCTCCTAATAATAAAGGCCCAGTTCAACAAAATCAACAACAGGGTCATTACTACTTAAGGTCAAACAATTCCAATAATTTTTTAGGGGCTCGTCAAAAACTACCAGCGGCACCGACGAACCAAAGGAAGAGGCACAAGTAATTGATGAAGACTTGGTTTGCCAAATTTACAGTACTGTTAACACTTTGGATAATAGTACCCTAGTGGGTCTTAATGAATGTTGTAATTTATTTGATACAGTAGAATCTATTTCTTCTACTGACGCAGACATGTCTGACAACATTTTTACTGAGTCTACTAGTGTTAATTTACCTTCCATTGTATATAACAGTAGTGGGGATTTCACAGTGTACAACTTCTCTAAAGTGGAAGTATCTTCGGACTTGGTAAATTTATTGTCTAAGGGTCAAACGTATGTACCACCACACAGAATGAACCTTGTTAGCACGATTATTGATCTAAAACTATATACTAGGAAACTTAACTTAAACTTGTTGTTGGGTGAAACTAGTGGTAACACAGTGGATGAATTTAGAATTCCTAGCACATTTAACCCCCCTCTAAACTCTACCATCAAAACATTTGAGCAGTTCTGTGAGTTAGACATCCGTAATTTAGCTATGTCTAAAAACACTAGGTCTTACAATACTAACAAAGACTTTTTATTAGAAAAGGACTGTTTGAATTTTATTAAAATGAATGAGATTAGAATATGTAAACCCGACAAGGGGGGTGGCGTTGTCATATTTGACAACACAGATTACTCTGATAGAATGAACAATTTGTTAAATTCCCCTTCATATATCAAAAGTTCAATTTCTGAACTCAATGGGGCATACAGATTAATTAGGAATGTTATTGAAGACTTATATCTAGATGGCAGAATCACCCAAGCAGTATACAACTTTATGTCTGTTTCCCATCCAAGAGTTCCTTGCCTATTTGGTATACCAAAAATCCACAAAAATGTGGTTAACCCTCCAATGCGCCCTTTGGTGGACAGCAGGGGTTCTTTATCTTATGCGTGTGCCAAGGTTGTAGACTTTATTCTTCAAAAATACCTGGTCAGCATTAAACAAATTTGCAAGGACTCTTGGACTTTCTTGAGCAACATTAACGGGATAGAATACAATTCTAGTTATAATTTCTTGACAATAGATGTCAAGGATCTATATACGTGCATCCCTCACAATATAGCAATTGAGTGGAGTAACGAGGTTCTGAAATTGCAAGGTTGCCCTCACGATGAATGTCTGCTAGTTGAAGAACTTTTGAGTACTATTTTAGCGAATAACTTTTTTATGTTTGAAGGGGAACTTTTTTTGCAAAAAATAGGTATAGCCATGGGGTCCCCTTGTGGGGCCAGCGTGGCGAACATGGTTATGGCCTATTGGGAACATCTTTATGTCATGCAAAACTGTGTTTTCAATGAAAACATTGTATTTTACACTCGTTTCCTTGACGACATTTTCATTCTATTTAACGGTGACGCCGTTACTGGTAACAGTCTGGTTGATTACTTGAATTCAACTACCCAATTCTTAGTATTTACACACACGTTTGATAGTAATTCCATAGCGTACCTGGATATTTTATTATCTAAGGATGATACTGCTGGTATGTTTACATCCAAAATCCACAGGAAAAGCACTTATTGCAATTCCATGCTTCACTATTCTAGCTGTCATCCAAGTCATCAAAAACGAGCCATTATCAAAGGCCAGCTGGTCCGTGCGGCTCGGATTATTACTGTTGACAGTGATTTTACACATGAATGTGATTTTATGAAAAGAATGTTTCTATCACGTGGATACCCTGAACTGTTGATTAATGAAATCATTGACGAAGTGTCAGTGAAACATCAGTCTTCATTTTACATCCCTATATTGAGGAAGACAGAGGTTGCTTTTGACACTTCAAGTCATTCACTTCATTCATCGTTTAATTCAACAAGTAGGGGTTTACAAGAACTTGTGGTTACTGAACTACCCACGTCTTTTATAACTACTTACAATTTAGATAGTGCCAGGTGCTTTAAGATTTTGTTAAAAAACTGGGTTCTCTTTAGAAGCGACCAGCATGTTTTAAGTAAACTAGGAAATACCCCTTCAGTAATATATAGGAGGGGTAGGAATCTTAAAGCCTACTGTGAAACTAAGAATACAGTAGTGAAAACCCCAGGCATGTACAAGTGCCAATCATGTAACTATTGTTCATTTATTTTAGAATCTAACAGGTTCAGTGTGAATGATTTACAATTCACACTGAGAAGGAGGAACAACTGTAACTCCAGTTTTGCTGTCTACCTTGCAGTATGCCAACTTTGTCCTGCATTTTATGTAGGCAAAACGGAGAGGAAGCTCCGTAGTCGTGTATATGAACACCTTTACGCAATTAGGAAAGGTAACATGGTAAATGCACTGGCCAAGCATGTAGTCCAATTTCCTGATCATAGATTTAAGTTTTTAGTTATAGATCAAGTTCAAAAGGATGTCAGGGGTGGGCCTGTTGCCCTAAAACTTGAGGAGTTGGAGTTAGGCTGGCAAATTAGATTGAATGCTTATAATTTGCCAGGTTTGAACGAAGGTTGTGTTATTAGCAGTATTTTAAAACTGAGAAGTTTAAAACGCTAATATTACCCTTCAATAATCCACACACATATTCATATATATTTTTTCATACAGTTTTTATATGCTTTTTTGCACACTATATATGCATATTCAGATTTTAGATTGTTTATTAACTTTGTATGTTCTATGTAGTTAATGTAAAGGGAGGTGTTGAATACAATATTTTACATACATATTTATGTTTACTACTATGTTACTTTTTATTTGCTTTTACTGTCTCAGTTGACTGTTTTAATACTGCTTTGACACTGTTTCTTTAAATTAGGAGTAGTAATTAGGTTTTTGATTGGGTGGATTTGTGTATTTAAATGTACCTAAGTGTATTTTAAAATGTCTGAAGAAGTTTGTGGTTGTGTCATAAACGAAAAGCGCTTCACTTATTTCTTATGTGTGCCTCTTCATTCTGCTCCTTGGATTTAACAGTTTGTGGTTTCCTGTTTTGCAGTTCGTTTGACAGATGGGAAAGCTGTTATATTACATGCTTATAAACACAATATTTATATTCTGAAGTTTGGGACATGAATACCTTTTGGCTTTAATAAGGATTTGGAGTGGAAATATTTACTTAATTGATTTTATAGTTGTTTTACTTTTTTGATCAGATATTAATTGATTTTATTATTAAATGTGTGTTTAATGAAATGCTTTTATACTTCCTTGAAGACATCATGTTAAGGTGCTAGGAGATCCGGTGAATAAGTTTTATGTCTAGCGCTGGTTGTGATTTATTAATTAGTTTGTTTGAGCCAGTTGAGTTGTTTAAGAGACAGGAAGTGATGTGATCTATATTGTTGGTTGGTTGTGAATTTGGCTACTTTATTATAGCATTGTTGTAGTTTGGCTGATAGAAAGGAGTTGATATTGGTTAGGATAGGGGAGCATACAACAGGGCGAGGATTATAAAAAAGTGGTTATGTTTTGTCTAGCAGAGTCAGTAAGGTAGAGTTTTACTCCATACAGGCAGCCCAGCTTTTTGTGCGTCTTCTTTATGGCTTGCTTAAGGTGGAGATCAAATTTCAGGTGGATATCTATAATCACACCTAGTAGTTTGGTATGGGATACAAGTTGTACAGTGGTCTTGCTGGATGACAGTATATTAAAAAGGTACTTTTTGGGAGGAGAAAGATGGAGGTGAACAGTAGTAATTATTTTTGTTTTTTTTTTTTGATTCAGGAGGAGTTATGAATTGTCAAGCAAAGCTTCTATTAAGAAGAAGGATTTCTGGGTGAGTGTTTGGAGCATGGATAGTGTTCTAGCAGTATATATTAGAATGAAGCCATCAGCATATTGTACTATGCTGGCTGTGACAAAACAAGGTACTGCCAGCACAACTAGTTAGAATTTTGTAAATAATTCTGTCATTTGTGAATATCAAATTGATTTATACAAGATGTTTGTGTTACAAATGTATTAAAACTGTGGGTCATACAAGATGCTTGTGTTACAGAGATGTATTAGAACTATATATCACACAAGATGCTGGTGTTACAAATGTATTAGAACTGTATGTTATGCATATATCAAACTGATTTGTACAGACATTTGTGTTGAAAAGGTCTTTGTAAAGTGCTTGTGTTTGAAATGCATGCATTGTCTGCCTTACTGGAGAAAATTAAAAATTAAAAAAATGAATGGCAAACACATCTAGTAACCACTTTATTCTAGGTTAAGCACTTTTCTCAGTACTATGCTGACTTCATCTGAACAATAAAATACACAAACACATTGACTTAAATACTATTAAAACATCACATGGTTTCACCAATTAACTTCCAATTGTTTCTTAAAGAAACCCAAGATAAAAACAAGTGAAACAAAGAACAGACGTACTTACACTTATAAAAGTAATTAACACCCATAGTATTATTGGTGGGGATGACAGTTACTTGTTGACCATTCTGGCTTTTTGACAGGGTGTAACTCAAGGGGGGGGGTTCAGGTTTCATGTGCTTTTATGTATTTTTTTACTTCATGCCTTTATATTATTGTTGGCTTAAGAGTGTTTTTATAGTGCATATTTTAGATGTCTTGTTTATGTATACAATTATGTGGTAGTAGGTTTTGTATGAATTAGTGCAAGTACTTCTATTCTTTATTTAATTTATTTTATCAATTTTTTTTTAAGAAACAATTGGAAGTTAATTAGTGAAACCGTGTGATGTTTTAATAGTATTTACTTCAAGGTATTTGTGTATTTTATTGTTCTGATCAAGTCAGCATAGTACTGACAAAAGTGCTTAACTTAGAATAAATTGGTTACTGGATATGTTTGCTGTTTGTTTTTTCATTTTTTAATTCTAGGTTTTTTTTAGTTGTTAGTTTTGGTGGTTTCCTTAATGGAGAGAACAGAAATGTACATGCACTATTGTAACTGCTTAAATGTACATGTTTCAACAGAGGAAACTGGAGGATTAACCTCAGTCCAGCAAACTTTAGACAAATATCTGAAATTAAATCATGTTATAGGCTAGGCCATAAAAATGCAGCCAGAGACACAAAATCTGTGCTAGGAATCTTTCTGTATTGTCTTTGGGGCGAACTAATCAGTACTCTGGAAGCATGTGAGATGCAATTGTTTTATGGCTTCTAGCATCTGCCAAAGATCTGAGCAAAACCCCTTCTGTGTGTATTTTTACAAGTAGGTGCTAAATATTGCCAGCTGCTAGTAATGGGGGGTGGGGGTTGCATGAGAACTAGAATTGAGATGACCATACATGATGTCATTCTGCAAGCCATCCTAGCTGTAATATTTTAGATATGATTTTGAGAAGTCCCGTAGTGAGACAGAGCATTCTGTATTTGGTCTTGGGCCTGAGAAGAAGAACCATTCACCACACCATCTGCCTTGCTCTAAGTAAGTTATTAGGTTATAGTACTCTCTTAGATTCAGTCAGGAATATAGTGAAGCTTAGTTTAGCTATGGTTGTTCTTTATTTGTGTGCGCCTGTACTGCAACGTTATTTTAAATATTTCATGTGATTTTGAACTCTGATGTCACTGTGAATTGATATTTAGTATTGTCTTGTTATTTTTTATTTGCTATTAAATATATGTTGACCTTTCATTGTGGCCGATCTTTGTAGAGATATTTAAGTTCTGAGAGTACTTGCATATTTATTTGGTAATATTGTGTGGGTCACTCCTAATAGCCTTGCTCTTGGTCAGACTACCATTTGTATTAAAATGAATTTCACTCAGTATACTGGGTACCCTTGGAAAAGCCTTAAGGCAGCTGGCAGGAGTGTTCGGTGGCAGTGATAATAAGAAGTTATGTACCTACCATAACGTTCCATGTTAGTTGTCTTCTCTCGCCTTCTTTCTTGCTTGATGGGTTCGGAGCCGATCCTCGGCTCCGACTCGGCACTTGCTAAGCTCGAGAGTCACTTTTACCAGCTCGAGGCAGCCCCATATCCCATGATGCAAGGCGGTAAGTACCCAGATCTCGTTTGATGACAAAGGGCAATAGCACCAAGCATAAAAACACTTCCAAAAGGAAGAAGAAAACTTACAGGATGGAAGAAGGACCAGGTCTGAATGGTCTTCAGCATAATTATTTCTTATAGAAAGGTCTGTCCAGGCCTGGGGGAAGGAGGGAGGGTCGCAAGAAAGAAGGCCAGAAGACAACTGACATCGAACGTTATGGTAGGTACATAACTTCTTAATGTTAAGTTGTCAATCTCGCCTTCATTCTGCTTGATGGGACCGCGTCCTAGCACCTCTATCCTGGGTGGCTCAATGGAACAGACTCTTGAGGACTGTAGAGCCAAAACTGGCTCTGTCCCTGGAGGCCAAGTCCAATTTGTAGTGGGAAACAAAAGTATGAGGAGTGGCCCAAGTGGCCGCTGCACAAATAGTGTCTAAAGGAAGTCTAGCTTGAAAAGCTGTAGAAGTAGCTTAGCTCCTAGTTGAATGTGCTTTAGGTTTTGAGCACAGCTGTTTTCCCCTGAGCAGATAAATTTCAGAGATGACCGAAGAAAGCCATCTAGACAAGGTTACTTTAGAAACAGGAAGGCCTTTCTTATTATCTGCATAGGAAACAAAAAGTTGATCAGATTTCCTAAATTTTTTTGTTCTGTCCAAATAATATCTGAGTTGACGGTGGACATCAAGATAATGTAGTTTTTGTTCGGCTCTGTCTGAATAGTTTGGGAAAAATACAGGAAGATCAATGGATTGATTCAAATTGGTCTTTGAAGCGACCTTAGGCAAAAAGGTCGGATTAGTTCTTAATGATACTCTGTCTTTGTGAAAAATCAAATAGGGGGGTCGAACTGATAGAGCCTGAAGTTCAGACACCCTCCTGGCCGATGTAATAGCCACTAGGAATAAAGTTTTCCAAGAAAGAAATTTCAGGGAACAAGAAACAGCTGGCTCGAAGGGGGAAGAATCAAGGATGTCAGCACTAAATTTAGATCCCACTGAGGAGGAGGATTCCTGATCGGAGGCTTTAGCAGGAAAATTCCTTTCAAGAAGGCCCTGCAGAGCCTATGGGACATAATATTGTGATCTGCGATCCCGACATGAAAGTTCGAGATAGCAGCCAATTGAACTCTGACTGTGGAAGAAGAGGAGCCTGCATGAAATATCTCTGCTAAGAAGTCCAGGACTGCCTGAATAGGGGCAGTGAAAGGATCAATACTCTTGGCCTTAGCCCAATAAGAGAAACGTTTCCATTTGCTTGCATAAATCCTCCTGGTAGAGGATTTTAAAGAAGCTACTATGATATCTCTAACAGGGTTAGAGATCAAAGGAAGCCTGGCTAAGGAAGGAAGTGGAGCAACCATGCTGTGAGGTTGAGAGAAGGGATAGACCGGTGCAGCTGACCGGATTGGTGAATCAGAAGATCTGGCACTGGGTCCAGATGCCACGGCTGCACCAAAAGGTGACGATGGAGGAACGGGAACCAAACTTGTCGAGGCCAGTAAGGGGCAATGAGAATCAATTTGGCTCTCAAAACGGTTGCCTTCTGGATAACTTGAGGGATCAGAGGAAATGGAGGGAAGGCATAAAGAAGTCCCTGGGGCCAATCCTGGGTCAGAGCGTCTCTGGGGATGGCCTGGAAGAGGGAAGAGAGAGAAGAAGTCTGGGCATTTGCTGTTTTGGGGAGTAGCAAAAAGATCGCAACATGGACGACCCCACTCCAGAAAAATCTCTTCCGCTATAGATTGCTTGAGAGACCACTCGTGAGGCATGAGAATAGCTCTGCTCAATCTGTCCGCTACAATGTTGGTTTTCCCAGGGATATGCGTTGCTACCAGAAACCGATGAGAGGAGATCGCCCATTGCCATAGTCTGAGCGCTTCTCGACACAAGGGGTAGGATTTGGTTCCGCCCTGTTTGTTGATATACCAAACTACAGACATGTTGTCTGTGTGGACTGCAATTGTCGCTACGGGAAGAAAGTCGTTGAGGGCTTGCAACGTTAAAAGCACTGCTCTCATCTCCAGGACATTTATGTGCAGGTGGTACTCGAACGGCTGCCACGTCCCATGAACCATCCTGCCCTGATAATGCCCCCCCCACCCGATCAGGGAGGCATCCGTGGTGACAGTGGCTATCGGGGATGGGGGTACAAAGTGTCTGCCTTGGTGAAGCTGAGGAGATGTGATCCACCAAGCAAGATGATCTTTGCAAGTCTGTGTCACCAGAATCTGGTGACGCATTGGAAGTTGTTGGTACGACCACTGTGTGAACAGCATCCACTGAAGAAGGCGCATGTAGAAGCGAGCCAGGGAAAGAAGAGTAATGGCCGCAGCCATGAGGCCTAATACCTTTAGAACCATTCTGGCCTGTACTTTCTTGTTGGCTAGAATGATCCTGACATGAGTCTGAATGTCTGAAACTCTTTGATCTGTAAGGGTAGCTGACATCCGAACAGTGTTTAAGTTTGCGCCTATGAAAGTAATAGACTGGCAGGGCGATAAGGATGACTTTTCGAAGTTGATCGAGATGCCCAAATGAGAACAAAGATTTATTGTGTAATCCCTGGCTTGAATAAGCTGATGCCTGGTGGTGGCTGACAGGAGCCAGTCGTCGAGATACGGAAACACCTGGAATCCTTGACGTCTCAGGTGAGCCGTGACCACTGCCATGCATTTGGTGAACACTCTGGGGGCTGTAGTGAGACCAAAGGGCAGGGCTCTGAACTGGAAATGACTGGACCCCAGCCGAAGCGGAGAAATCTCCTGGAGCGTCTGTGAATTTTGATGTGATAGTACGCATCCTGAAGATCTATTGAGCACATACAGTTGTCCTTCTGTAAGAAGGACAGAATTGACTGAAGAGTGACCATTCGGAATCTTGTCTTCCTCACAGACTTGTTGAGTCTGCTGAGATCCAATATTGGTCTCCAGTCTCCCGTTTTTGGGGACCAAAAAGAACCTTGAGTAGATTCCGGGCTCTGAATGGTCTGTTGTAACTGGCTGAAAGGCTCTTTTTTGCAGTAGTTTTGAGACTTCTAACTCTGCAATTTCCCTTAGACCGGGTGGTGCATCGGGAAGGGAATTTGAGGGGAAAGGACTTTCCTCGAAAGGAATTATGTAACCCTTGGATATGATCGACTGTACCCATCTGTCTTGAGTGAGGGAATGCCAGGCTTCTGGGTACAGTGATAATCTTCCCCCAACTGCCTCCAAGGAGGGACAGCCGGGCAACATCTCAGGGATGCTGAAAGGGCTTGTCAGAGAGAGGCTCTCTGTTTCCCTGGTTTTTTGGACCCCCTCTGCCTCTAGAGCGGCGTCTGTTGTTGTTACCCCCTCTGCCTCTAGGGGTAAACTGACCACGTGAATCCGGCGTGACTCCTTGGGATTTGCGGAACCACATTTTGCCACCTTTCTGTCCTTTGGGGTAAGGTCTAGAAGGGGTGGAAAAACGGACTCCTACAGCAAGAGTCTTGCCGTCCTGCTCACACCTGGTCAAAGTTTCCTTCACTTGAGGGCCAAACAAAGCTGACCCATCAAAGGGAGAATTTGTGAAGGACGCCTTAAAGGGATCTGCAAAGTCACATAGCCGCATCCAGGCTTGGCGTCTAAGAGCCACACCTGTACCTGCGGCCCTACTCGCTCCATCAGCAGCATATGATATTAGCCGCATGGAGGAGTTTGCAATGGAATTAAGGGTTCCTAGCTGCGAAGCAATTTTTTCCTGAGCTCCTGCAGCTGTAGGATCCTGAACAACATCACCTAGCTCCTTAAGGATATCCCTTTGGAGTCTGGTGAAGTGACATAGGTAATTCAGCGAACGCATAGCAAAGGTCGCTGAGGAAAACATCCGCTTACCGTACCTATCCATGGTCCTCGAGTCCTTATTAGGAGGATGGACGGGCACGGAAGGATCTGCAAGTTCCTTTTTGGTGGCAGCAGCCACCACCATGGCATCAGCGGGGACACCCTTAGTGAGGAATTGCTTATCACACGGGGCAGTGATAAATTTTGAAGGCCTCCTAGGGACTGGCTCTACAGAGTCAGGAGCTGCCCACGCCTTTCGGGCAATAACCTGCATAAGGGGGTCGAAAGGCGGAGACACCCAGGAGGTGGAGGGCCGAGATCCAAACGCCTCTAGGTATACTGACTCATCCTCAGAGGGATTGTTGGTGGGCCAGTTTCCCCTCTGTCTAAGGAGTTCTAGGATGTCTGAGAAGGAGACATCCTCAGAGGGGATCTTGGGGATCCCTCTGACTCATCAAAGTCAGTATCTGAAGTGATAGACTCGGGGGAGTCTACATGTTTCCTCTTACAAGTCCTCTTCCTAGGAGGATCTCCCGAAACATCAGGAGAATCCTCGGAAGAGGGGGAAATTCCCAATGGGGAAACCTGAGGCGGAGGATCTCTGGGTCCTGTAGCAAGAGAAGTGGCAGAGATGTCAACAGGCACTATAGAGGGAGGAGCTAAGGGAACAGACTGCTGACTGATACCAGTGGCCAGCACACTCTTCATCACCTCGAATGCTCCCCTCCCAGGCAGGTCCGAGAGAACCCGTTCCGAAGAGCTAGGAACTCCAGGGACCACCGAAAGGGAAGTCTCCGAGGCAGATGTCGGAGCCGAGCTCACCAAGGCCGAGGCTCCAAGGGGAAGAGCAGGTTCGGACAAGGGTCCGATGCCACTCACCCCCTCGGAGGAGACCATGGAAGCCCGGCCAATGAATCCCTCTAAGGAAGGTCTCGAAGAGGAGATAAGAGTAGAGGCTGAAGGAACAGAAGGGGGTATCTGTCCTGCAGCCGTAGCAGTAACCATTCCCGAAGACTCCAACTCCAAGCTCTGGGGTAGAGTTGAAGGAGGAACTGCAACGGGGTGTGGACCAATAGTCATCTGTTGAGACGGACTATGTAACATTTGGGCCAGTGCCTGTGACTTAAGTAATCTACTGACCACTCTCTCCAAGTCATGGTCAGAAAGCCTGGATGACCTTGAAGATCGGCTCCGATGGCTCCGTTCCGAGAGGAGAGGCGAAGCCGGAGCCGAAAGTATCGGCTCCAAGGAAGGAGACCTCGACCTCTTCCTCGAAGGAGCCATCGGAACCGATGAAACTATAGAACCTGTCGGAGCCGACAACTTATCGGAGCCGACAGGTAGCCTCGATGTATCGGCTCCAGCCGGAGCCGATACAGCCACAAAAGTAACGGTGTCAGAGCCGATCGGAGCCGACACCGATGCCTGAGCCACATGGTGGTCGGAACCGGAGCCGACACCGAAGTGGTCGATGCAGAATCGGCACCGATAGCCATCGGTGCCGAAGGCTTAGTTAAGCCAGAATCGGCTCCAGCCGGAGCCGATCTCGACTCAGAACGAGTCGGAGCCGAGGCCGCAGGCTTTGACACAGAAGCCTGGGCCTTGGAAGACTTGGCAGTCTTGGATGGAGCCGACTTAGCCGGAGAGCCCTCTGGCTTAAGAAGGCCCCTGAGTATTAATTTATTTCTTCTTTCCTGCAGGACTCTCTGGCTGAAAGAATGACATATAGCACAGGAGTCCTGCAGATGAAGAGGCCCCAGGCAATACAGGCAAGAAGTGTGACCGTCTGTCAGAGACATCTTCTGACAGCACGAGTCACACTTCTTAAAGCCTGAGACCCTTTCTTTTGACATGGTGTAACACAAACACACACCAGTCAAAGAAATTAAATTAAATATACCAAAAAGGTATAACTAGAAACACACACACACACCCTAACAGGGGGGGGATGGGATGGGTAAAGTTTGACTAAAAAAATTAGAAGAGACAGGGAATTTTCTGTCAGAAAATGTTTAAAACTAAATTAAAACTAATAATAAAGGGTTTTTTTATTAAAGGGGGCTAAAATAGAAAAGTAGCAAATCACTTACCAGGACCTGGTAAAAGGAGGACCTCATTAGCGAAGCGGCAAACGAGATCTGGGTACTTACCGCCTTGCATCATGGGATATGGGGCTGCCTCAAGCTGGTATAAAAGTGACTCTCGAGCTTAGCAAGTGCCGAGTCGGAGCCGAGGATCGGCTCCGAACCCATCAAGCAAGAATGAAGGCGAGATTGACAACTTAACATCTACCTTTTATTTATTTTTTTATTATTTTTTTTTAACTCTTTTGTTTCTTAATGGTGCTTGTTCTGCCAGGACATTAAACATATTGTATTAAACGTGTCTACTGCTTCATCGAGGGGAACAACTTTAAGTACAGCCCAGCTGATCTACAGCAGGCAAAGAAGTAAATTTTTTTTTACTGAAATGGCAGACTTTTCTAACTATGTTACACTAATGAACCTTGTGGGGCTGTTTGGAGTTTTTAATTATATAGCTTGTCTAAAAGTCTACTGTACATACAAATTTTGTCATTGTACACAGAATTAAAAACATTCATCCTCCCAAAAGGCCAGCACCAGATTTGCATAAATGGGTGCTGATGCAGCTCCCATGGCAACTCCAGTCAACTGATGAAAATACTCCCCATTGATATAGAAGTAATTATGTAAAGTTACATACATAAAATCATGTATGGTATGTGCATCTCTTTTGAAATAGTTTTCGAGTCTGAAATCATTTATTTGTATATACCACTCAAGACCAATGTTATGTGGAATACAGTAAATAAATTTCAATTGTAACCATAATATAATCAACAATGAAGGAAACAAAAGTCAAGTTATTGAGAAAGTGCCAAGAATCCCTGAGAATGTAATTCTTCCACTGTAAGCATTTTTTAAATTTTTTTATCAATGTTAATAGCCAAAGATTCAGTTCTCAGTTCCCCATCAGCTAATATAGGCCTTAATGGGAATCGTCCTCATCTCTGTGAATCTCTGGTATTCCAAAATGGAGGGAGTCACAAGTTTATCTACCTTTTTTAAAAATATATTCTTCTTCTGTTTTTGCATTTGATAAAGACAATCCTGTAAAATAAATGTCTATTGCGGCATAAGCAACATATTTAATTTCTAGAAACATTCTTGCAATTCTCCCTATTAAATAAGAGAGTCAAAAATTTACTTGCACATACAGCATTATCCATCAAAAGAACTTTTCTTAACTAATCAGGTTTCATAATTCTCACTCCTTTATTACCTGTAGTTTTCAAGAAGTCATTTGTCATCTCTTGTCATATCAAAGTTATAGCAGCAAGGCTGACTATGAATGTTTCTAATTTCTCCTTTGCAACACCATTCAAAGGTTGATATTACTGGGTGGGGGAGGCTCTTCCTCTTAAGTTTATCTTGAATTTGGCACAGATGGTTAAGGCTATGAGCTGTAGTTTCTGTGGTACAGGGCTTGATTCCCTTAGTCATCATCTGCCTCCTGTGTGACCTTTACCATAGGGAAGTTAGCATAATGGTTAAGACATTTGCCTTAAAGACACAAGGTGCAGGGTTTGATTCTCACTTAAAATGGCCCACAATAGTAGATAGCCTAGTATTAATCTATGAATATATGAATGTTACTGTCTTTATTCCCTTCAGCAAAAGCCAATCAAAATTTAATTTTCTACAGTACAATTTCAGCTTTATTAGAACATGAGTGACATTTGTTCTTCTGGCCAATTTCCCTGACATGTTGCACATGTTCTGCCAATGACTGGCTGTAGAAGGCAATGCCATCCAGATAAGCAAGGGCATACATTCCTGCTCTTGCTAAGATGTGCTCTAGCAGCCCCTGGAAAGTTGGGGTATTCATTACACCAAAGGGCATTTTTGTAAACTCTTGCACCCAAATGGGAATTAGAAAAGCTGACCTCTCCCTTGCTGTAGCTGTCAAGGGTACCTGACAGTAACCTCTGATCACGTCAGTCACAGATACTTAGCTCCACCCCTCTGTTCCAGGGATTTATCTATCCTGGGTATTGAGTAAGCATCCCACTCTGTGTTACTCTTCAGTTTTCTGTGGTCCAGACAGAACTGGGTGCTGCCATCTTTCTTTGGCACCCACACCTCTTGTGAGGCCCAGAGATTGTTGGGACTCCTGGATTACTGCAAGTTCCAACACAACCTCCAGTTTCTCTTTCAGAGTTTGTTTAATTCTCTTAAGCCCTTTGCAGGACAATTACTTGATTGGTAGCTGCAATCCTATGTGTACTTGATACTCCATCACATGCGTACATACGGACTTACCACTAAACATATCCCCAAAATCTTGTAATACTGCTTGGATTTCCCGAATCTAGTTATTGGTTAACCTTAGGAAGAGGGGCATCCCATCCACCAAGGTGTCATTTTAAGCATCACCGTTAAGGTTTACCTCCAGAACACCCCACCCTGGCTCTTACTGCAACTCACTGCGGATATATATCAGGGACTCTCTGACATGATATGGGTTTTACCATATTAACATGCTGGAGTTTGTGCTTTGGCCTCCTGCCTAACAAGTCTATCATGCAACTGACATCACTTATCTTTCTGTCAGTAATGAAAGGGATCTCCCAGGCTGTCTGCAGCTTGCTGTGTTTCACAGGAATAAGTACCATTACTTGGTGCCCTACAAAATATTACCTGGCTCTGGCTGTTCTATCTTACCAGACCTTTTGCAGACGTTGTGCCTGTGCTAGGTAATTAAATCCGGGTGCTCTCTTACCCTGTCACCACACATGGTAAATAAATGCAGATTCCTGAGGCAACTCCCTGTAAGCAAAAAGAAAATGGGGCAGATACTTGTCCCACTAATTCCTGAACTGGTTTGCAGACACTCTCTACATGGTTTTCAGTACAGAGTTAAACTGGTAAAATGGTAGAGGTAGTCTTTTGGTGCTTTACCTCTCATCACTTACACAAATACAGCAGCACGTCTGACATCAAGATGGCACCTCTATCCGCCAATATTTCCCTAGGAAAAGCTACCCTGCTAGAAATGAATAGCAAAGTATTTTCTACCATCTCAGCTTCAATGGAAGACAGAATCGCTGCTTCTGAGAACCTAGTGGCATAATCTATTGCAACCAGTATGTATGTCTACATGTAGAACTTGGGATAATCAGCGGTCCACCCACAACATACAGAACTACCCTTTGAAATGATTCCTCAGTAATAGGTAAAGGTATCAAAACAAACCTTGGCTATGTCTTCAGCCTTGACAACCATTAGTAAAGTGGAAATTAAAAAAATAGAAGTTGAAGTTATAGAGTTGCCTGCGAAGTAAAGGACTTGGTATAGAAGGTCTAAAAAGAAGTTATGTACCTACCATAACGTTCCATGTTAGTTGTCCTTCATCTCGCCCTCCTTCTTGCTGTTTGGGTTTGGAGCCAATCCTCAGCTCCAACTCGGCCTACTTCTGTAGCTCGAGAGCTATTTACTGGCTCGAGGCTAACCCTTATCCCAGAATGTCCAGTGTCAGCTACCCAGATCTCGTTTGTGATAGCGCAGACCAGATATATAAAATAACCAGTAACCTAAAACTGATTTACCAAAATAACAGATCAGAGTAAACTGTCATAAAATTACCTGGCATGTGAACCAAGCAAAAGGAAATCAGCCAGTGAAACCAACTCCTCTCAATTCTCCAGGAAGGGGGGGGGGGGCGCAAGAAGGAAGGCGAGATGAAGGACAACTAACATGGAATGTTATGGTAGGTACATAAAGTACAGTTTTGTACCTACCATAAATGTAGATGTTCGAGTGCTAATACAGCTGCAGTCATAACAGATGGGTTCTCCTGCCGTCAGGCGGGTCCTCGGTTGGCCGAATTCCAAAGTCTAGGTCCGGCGTCGGTTGTCGTCGCTTCTTCCCTGACGTCAGTGCGACAGGGGTATAAAGGAACCAGCCAACGCCATTTTCTTCAGTTTTTCATGCCCCAGATGTCAGGTGCCCCCAGAAGGAAGGCAATAATAAATTTGTGTGATAATGCAGTGCTATATAATCAAAATACAGTAGTTGCAAGCAAGTACATCATAAATGAAAACCCCAATCAGGTTGTATGAAGATGTGTTAGCCTATAGGCCTGTCCCAAGAGGGGAAGGAGGGAGGGAAACCTGGACTGCAGCTGTATTAGCACTCGAACATCTACATTTATGGTAGGTACAAAACTGTACTATGTTCATCGTGCATACAGCTGCAGTCATAACAGATGGGTAGAATCCCAAAGCTAAGAAAGGGGTGGTAGGCACTAGTTGGAACTAGGAGGAGCCAAAATGCCCTGCAAGACTGCAGTGGCAAAGCCTGCTCTAGATTTGGAGTATAATGGTAGGTTGTAGTGCTTGGAGAAGGTATGGACAGAACTCCAAGTGGCTGCTTCCAAAATATCCTTGGTAGGAACTCCTCTGAGGAAGGCTGCAGAGGTGGCTGTGGCCCTGGTGGAATGAGTTCTAATGCCTGTAGGAACAGTTTTTCCATGAAAGGAATAGCAAACGCGTATGCAGTGGGCTATCCATTTTGAGATTGTCTGTTTGGAAATTGTCTTCCCTTGAGCTCCTACCGCATAGGCCACAAAGAACTGTTCTGATTTTCTGAAAGGCTTTGTTCTGTCCAAATAATAACGCAGCTGTCTGTGGATGTCCAAGGAATGTAGTAATCTCTCCCCTTTGTTTTCAGGATTAGGATAAAAAGTAGGTAAATGTATGGCCTGATTTAAAGCTACCCTGGATACCACTTTAGGCATAAAGGACGGGTTGGTTCGTAAGGAAACTCTGTCCTGATGGAAGATGATAAAAGGCTGGACAGCCATGAGAGCCTATAGTTCTGAAACTCTACGAGCTGAGGTGATAGCCAGAAGGAAAGCTGTTTTCCAGGACAAATATTGTAAATCTGATGAGGCAGCTGGCTCAAAAGGAGGCAAGGTCAATTTTTCCAGAATGAAATTAAGATCCCAAGCAGGTATTGGTTGTTTCCTTGGAGGCCTTAAATTCTTAGCCCCTCTGAGGAACTGTCTTAAGAGAGGGTGAGAGAATAAAGGTGGATCAGTGTTGTATTCTGCAGAAATGGCTGAGGCATGTATTTTGATGGAGGAGAAAGAAAGTCCACTGCTTAGCAGTTCAGCCAAATATTGTAGTATTTGAGGTAAATTCAGTTTTCCAGGATCCTGCCCCTTTTTCTCATTCCAGACACAAAAACGTTTCCATTTTGCGGAGTAAGCTTTTCTAGTTGATGGCCTTCTGGCCTCCAAAATGACATCCTGCACCTCCTTGGAGAGTAGGGCCTGTTGAAATGCTAAGGAATCTTCCATGCGGCCAGATTGAGTGTTTTTAACTGGCTGTGAAGAGTTTTGAAACTGTGCTGAGTCAGAAGAAGAGGCATTAGAGGCAGGGCCAACTGAAAGAAAGAGCGTCCACTCTCCAGGCCTTTGGATGGAAGATCCTTGAGCAGAATTTTGTCAATTGATGATTCTTGTGGGAGGCAAAAAGATCTATGTCTGGCCTTCCCCATTCTTGGATTATTTCTGTAAAAACTTTTGGATGCAATTTCCATTTGTGTGGATCTGTCATATTCCTGCTTAGGTTGTCTGCCAGCGTGTTTTCCTTGCCTGGCAAGTACTGTGCTTGTAGTTCTATTTGTAAGTCCATGGCCATGTTCCAAAGTGACATGGCCAGTCTGCATAGGGGGTAAGAATGTGTTCCTCCCTGTTTGTTAATGCACCACATAACTGTGGTGTTGTCCGTCCTTATCAATAATTGACCTGGTTGTAGAAGGTCCTTGAAAGCTATAATAGCATTTATTACTGCTAGCATTTCTTTTTGATTGATGTGAAGGGGCTTTTCTTTTTGGGACCATTTGCCCTGAATGCACCGATCTGTCATGTGCGCCCCCCAGGCGTAGTCCGAGGTGTCTGTAGTGATGACTTGATTTGCTTGAGGCTTGCTGAATGGAAGACCTGTGTTTGTTTGACATGCTTGAGCCCACCACAAAAATTCCTTTTGCAGACATGGAATTAGTGGTATTATTGTTTCCAAACTGTGGCTGTGTTGAGGCCATATGTTTTTCAGGTACCATTGTAGTTTCCTCATGTGCAGCTTTGCACATGGGATTAGTAAGATGCAAGATGCCATGAATCCCAGAGCCTGCAGGATTTTCCTTGCAGTCAGCCTGGTGCAATTTGCTAGTGTTCTGAAGTATTGTATTAGTTGCCCCTGCTTCTCTGGCGTGAGGTAGGCCATCTGGGTGTTTGTGTCCAAATTGGCACCCAGGAAAATTATCTTCCGAGAGGGTATTAGCCTTGATTTCTTTCTGTTGACTGTGTATCCCAGAGATTTCAATAACATTATTACATAAGCCAGATGTTTCAGAAGAATGTGCTTGCTGTCCGCTTGGATCAGGCAGTCGTCCAAATAGGGGTATATTTGTATCCCTTGAAGTCTGCAGTATGCAATTACTGATGCCAGGCATTTTGTGAATACTCTGGGCGCAGTAGATAAGTCAAAGGGCAATGCACAGAATTGATAATGGGTTGAACCTGCAAGAAATCTGAGGTACCTTCTGCAATTTTGTCTGATTGGGACATGCAGGTATGCCTCCTTGAGGTCCAATGTTACCAGCCAAGACTCCTTGCCCAGCATGGGAAGACGTTGCTGCAGAGTGAGCATCTTGAATTTTGGTATGAGTAGAAATGTGTTTAGGATGGATGGATCCAAAATAGGTCTCCAATCTTTTCCCTTCCTTGGCACCAGAAATAGCCTGGAATAAAAACCTTGACCTTGTTCGTGCGTAGGTACCTCTTGAATAGCTTTCATGTTTATGAGATCTGTAATTTGCTTTTGTGCCTCTGCCCTTTGATTGTGTGGCAGGTTTGGCATGCCTCTCATTTTTGGAAGGGTGTGAAAATGAAATTTGTAGCCTCTGTTTATAATGTCCAGGATCCATTTGTCCTTTGTGACAACATACCAATTTTTTGAAAATAATGCCAGCTTTCCTCCTAAGGGGGCTGCCATTTGAAAACTGGTTGGCATACAAAGGGGAAAGTCATTGGGTTTGCTTTCTGAAAGATTGCGAGTTGTCCTCACCACCTCTTTGTGTAGGGGCTTGCCATTGTCTGCCTCTATACGATCCTTGGGATTGTCCTCTGCCCCTCGGGCACCTGTATCTGCCTCTTTGGGGTCTGTCTGTGGACCAGTTTTTGGAAGGCCAATTTCTACTAAAACGTGGGGGTTGAACCTGTAGAAATTCTTTCACAGTTTGCATTGATTTAGCCTTTTCCTCCATTTTCCTTAATACCTCCTCAGCATTAGCACCAAATAGTACATCCTTTTGAAGTGGGGCGTCTAGTAATTTAGCTTTGACATGATCAGGCAAGGCTTGTTCCTTGAGCCAGGCATGCCTACGTATGACTGATCCTGTAATAGCAGCTCTACATGAGGCCTCTAGAGCATCAAAACCACATTATAAAGTATGCTTACCCACTTGTTCTGCACTATGCATCAAATCCTGCAACTCCTTCAAGTCTGGTTGTTCAGGTTGTGACATTTTACTCTTCAATTGTGATAAAAACTGTTGGTATTTTAGCATAAGAAACTGACAGTTTAAGGACCTCATGGATAAGGTAGCCGAGGTATATACTTTTTTTCCCCACCTTTCTAAGGATCTGGAATCTCTCTCGGAGAGCAATGGATTTTTGGCAATGGAGGCCTTAACTCCCTTGGGGCCCTGTGAGATGGTTTCTGGGTCAGCAGCATGGCTTTTGTATAGAAATTGGTGCGAGTCAGGAACCCTGTAGTACCTGTCAGGCTTAACTGGAGCTGGGGATAGAGAGTCCGGGTTAAGACAGGCCTCCGAGTAAACATCATCTAGGATGTCCAAGACAGGAGGTATAGCCAGAGGCCTATGCTGAGGTAACAAGAGAAATTCCCTGAGCCTTTTCTTGGAATCTGAATAATCCTGGCCTTCCCAGTGGAAGTGTTCACTTAAGGTATGCAAAGTTTCCCCAAATGAGTAATCCTCAGGGGGGGATACAGAAGGGATGGACTCCTCCGCATCAGAGTCCTCAAAAGGGGAGTAAGATAGTTCCTCATCATCAGAGTGCTCTGAAATAATGGAGCCCTGGTCAGAGGAGGGGGAATCTTCCTCCACTCTGGGCCTTTTGTCCGGTGGGGGCTGAGAACCTCTGATTAGAGTAATTAAATCCTCAGCCATTTTAAGCATCTGTTTCTTAGGCATGGGGCCTGCAGATGGGCCCTGTGTAGCTGGTCTCTTAGGGTGCAAGGATGTTTTAGACTTTGTGAAAGCCTTGATGGAGAAAGAAGAGGAAGATCTGAAGACACCTTGAGTGGAGGTGGACCTGTCCACATTCTGAGTTTCAACGCCAAGAGTGGCTTCGGTATCTGTAGTCGGGGTGTGGGCCGAGGAGCCTGCGACCTCGGGCACAGGAGACACTGTCAAAGAAGTGTCGTCGGCTATCAGGGGCTGCGTAGGCGCCTCACTGAGAACTGGACCATGTGTAATCGGCTTTGGCGTGGTGTTGGTAGAGGCCGCGAACCTCATGTGTCGGTCCTTGTCTTTGCGTTTTTTAGACAAAATTGGAGTCGGAGTATCCGACGACATAGTATAGTTAAATGCTTTCTCAAAATAATGCTGGGCGAACTCCGCCCGAGGCTTAATAGTGCGTTTGTTGAATGTAGCACAAAAACGACAGACCGAGACGTCGTGGTCTGGGCCTAAACAAGGTATACAGAGGGAATGGAAATCCTTATGCGGTATTTGCTTCCCACAAGAAATACAATTATTAACTTTGTCTGACATCGGTCTGAGGCAAGAAAAGTTCCAAATTTCGTAATTTCAGGAGCTGGCCGACCGGCACTTGCGAACTGCTTCGGCAAGAAAGACTGGAGAAAATGGCATCGGCTGGTTCCTTTATACCCCTGTCGCACTGACGTCAGGGAAGAAGCGACGAAAACAGACGCCGGACCTAGACTTTGGAATTCGGCCGACCGAGGACCCGCCTGACGGCAGGAGAACCCATCTGTTATGACTGCAGCTGTATGCACGATGAACATCGTCTTTATGCTAAGTTGTCCCATCTCGCCTTCATTCTTGCTGTTTGGGACAGCGTCCCTAGCACCTAAAGACCCCGGGTGGCTCACTGGAATAGACTCTTCAGAACAGGGGAACCAAAGGAAGCCTGCTCCGGGAGACCACATCCACTTTGTAATGAGAGATAAAGGTATGAGGGTTTGCCCAAGTGGCAGCTGCACAAATTGAGTCTATGGGCAATTTAGACTGAAAGGCTACAGACGTGGGTAATGCTCTAGTACAATGACCTTTCAGTTTTGCTGGTAGATGTTTATGTCTTAACTGATAAATAAAGGCAATGGTGTCAAATACCCATTTGGATAAGGTCACTTTAGAAACTGGAAGGTCTTGCTTATTGTGAGCATAGGAGAGAAATAATTGGTCTGACTTTCTTAGCTCTTTGGTCCTACGCAGGTAAAAACGCAATTGTCTGTGCACATCCAGTTGGTGAAGACTGTATTCTGCCTTGCTGCTATAATTGGGAAAGAAGACAGGGAGATCGATAGATTGATTTAAATTGTTTTCTAAACAGACTTTTGGTATGAAGGATGGGTTGGTTCTCAGAGAAACTCTATCTTTGTGAAACACCACATATGGAGGACAAATACAGAGTTCTTGGAATTCTGAAACATGTCTAGCTGAGGTAATAGCAACCAGAAAAAGTGTTTTCCAAGAAAGAAATTTTAAGGGACATGAAGCTGCTGGTTCAAAGAAGTCAAAACTAAATTGTAATCCCAAGGAGGAGGTGGATCCCTCACTGGGGGTCTAAGAAGAGATGTTCCTCTCATGAAGGCTTTGCAGAGCTTATGAGACATTATGCTAGAATTAAGAATTCCAATCTGAAAATTAGACATGGCTGCCAGTTGTACCCTGATGGTAGCAGCAGCCACACCCGATTGAAAAAGCTCTGCTAGAAATTCTAGAATTTCATGGACTGGGGCTGAAAAGGGGTCTAAGTTTCTAGATTCTGCCCAGTAAGAAAATCTTTTCCATTTGTTAGCATAAGTCTTTCTCGTAGCTGACTTATGGGACGATACAATAATATCACTAACTGCTGGGGAGATACTTGGAAGCCTGGCTAAGGCAGGAAGTGGAGAAACCAAGCTGTGAGCTTGAGAGTCTGAAGGGACTGGTGTAACCCGCCTGACTGATGAATCAACAGATCTGGCACTGGGTCCAGAACCCAAGGCTGGTCTAGAAGGTGAAGGTGCAGGAACAGAAACCACATCTGTCGAGGCTAATAGGTGGCAATGAGGATCATTTTGCAACCCAACGATTTTGCTTTCTGTATGAGTCTTGGAATTAGGGGAAAAGGGGGAAATGTACAAAGGCGTCCCTGATGCCAATCATGGACTAGAGCGTCCCTGGGAGTTTGACCTGGAGGAGGAAGCAGGGAGAAGTAGCTGCTGCATTTGTTGTTGAGGGGGGTGGCAAATAGATCACAGCAAGGCTGGCCCCATTTGTGGAAGATAAGGTCAGCAACTTCCTGATTCAGAGACCACTTGTGAGGCATGAGGATAGCCCTGCTGAGCCTGTCCGCTATTATGTTGGATTTTCCAGGGATATGTGTTGCTGTCAGAAAACATTGGGAGGAAATTGCCCATTGCCATAGCCTGAGGGCTTCTCAACACAAGGGGTAGGACCTGGTCCTGCCCTGCTTGTTGATGTACCACACAACTGGCATGTTGTCTGTTTAGATCGCAACAGTCCCGGAAGGAAGAGAGTCTTGAAGAGCTTGAAACGCTAGGAGCACCGCTTTCATCTCTAGGATATTGATATGCAGATGGTACTCATGAAGCTGCCACATGCCTTGGACTGTCCTGCCTAGATAATGCCCTCCCACCCTATCAGGGAGGCGTCTGTGGTCACTGTGGCTACCGGAGGGGGTTGAATGAAAGCTCTGCCCTGAGTCACCAGTGGGGAGACCATCCACCAAGAGAGGTGTCTTTTGCATGTTTCTGTAATCAGAATCATGTGAGGCATGGGTAGTTCCTGGAAGAGAAGCCACTAAAGGACTCTCATGTGGTAACGCACTAATGGTACAAGAAGAACGGCAGCTGCCATGGAGCCTAGAACTTGCAGGACATGTTTGACTTGGACCTTTCTGCTCTGCATTAGAAATGACACTTGTTGGCGAATAGAGAAAAATCTTTCCTGAGGTAACCTTGCAAACATCTGTTTTGTGTTTAATTCTGCTCCTATATATGTAACAGACTGACAGGGCAACAAGGCAGATTTTTCAAAATTTACTGTAATGCCTAGTTGGGTGCAGGTTGATATTGTATAATCCCGTGCCTCTAAGACTTGATGCCTGGTGGTAGCAGTAAGGAGCCAGTCGTCTAGATAGGGAAACACCTGGAATCCTTGACGTCTCAGGTGAGCCATGACTACTGCCATACATTTGGTGAACACCTTGGGGGCTGTGGTGAGACCAAAGGGCAGAGCTCTGAACTGATAATGACTGGCCCCTACCCAGAAGCAAAGTAATCTCCTGGAGCGTCTGTCCATTTTGATATGGTAGTACACATCCTGAAGATCTATGGAGCACATCCAGTTGTCCTGACCCAGAAAGGGGAGAATGGACTGCAGTGTTACCATCCAGAACTTTTCTTTTTGTACAGATTTGTTCAATCTGCTGAGATCCAGTATTGGTCTCCAGTCCCCTGTCTTTTTTGGTACTAAAAAGAATCTTGAGTAAGTTCCGGATCCTAGTTGGCCTGCAGGGACTTCCTGAATGGCTCTTTTTTCTAGCAGTTTTGAAACTTGAATAATTTCTGGATTCCTTAGATTGGGTGGGACATCTGGGATGGACTTTTTGACTTTAGAGGGGGTTGATGAAATGGTATTTTGTAACCTCCGGATATGATAGATAGTACCCATTTGTCTCTTGTTATATTTTGCCAGGCTTTGGGTACAGGGAAAGTCTTCCCCCGACTGCCTCCAGAGGTGAGCAGTCAGGCAACTGCTGTAAGGGTTTGGCAGAGAAAGCTTCTCTGTCACCCTGATTTTGCAGTCCCCCTCTGCCATGAGGGCAGCATCTGCCACTGTTGTTGTTTCCCCCTCTGCCCCTGGGGGAAAATCGCCACGTGTGTCAGGCAAGGGTCCCTGGGACTTCCGAAACCACATCTTTCCACCCTTCTGACCTTTGGGATAAGGTCTGTTAGGAGTGGAAAAACAGACTCCCATGGCAGAGACAGTCTTGCCTTCCTGCTCGCACCTGGTAAGTGTGTCTTTCACCTGAGGCCCAAAAAGCAAGGAGCCATCAAGGGGAGTACTTGTGAAGGATGCCCAAAAGGGTTCCACAAATTGACACAGCCACAGCCAAGCATGTCTCCTGAGAGCCACTCCTGTACCTGCAGCTCTGCTTGCTTCATCGGCTGCAGAGGAAATCAGCCTCATGAAGGAGTTGACTACAGAATTAAGAGTCACAAGCTGGGAAGCTATTTTGGCTGATGCTCCCTCAGCTGTAGGATCTTGTAGAGTACATCTAAGCTCTTTTAGGAGATCCCTTTGAAGTCATGTAAAATGAGAGAGATAGTTCAGGGACCTCATTGAGAAGGTTGCTGAGGAAAACATTTGCTTCCCATATCTGTCCATCGTCCTAGACTCTTTGTTTGGTGGATGGACAGAAGAAGAAGTTTCTGCTAATTCTTTCTTGGTGGCTACTGCTACCACCATGGCATCAACTGGCACACCTTTACAGAAAAATTGTTTCTCCTAGGGGGCTATGAACTTATTTGGTATCCTCAGAGTAGGTCCCACAGAATCCGGAGCTGACCTAGCCTTTTGAGATACTACAGACATGAGTGGATCGAAAGGTAGAGACACCCAGGAGGTGGAGGGTCGGGAACCAAATGCGTCCAGGTATACAGACTCATCCTCAGTAGGGGCTAGGGAAGACCAGCCACCCCTCTGCCTAAGCATTTCAAGGATGTCTGAAAAGGAAACATCTTCAGAGGGGGACCTGGGGGACCCTTCCGATTCATCCAGGTCTGTATCTGAGGTGACAGACTCAGAGGAGTCTAGGTGCTTCCTCTTGCACTTCTTCTGAGGAGGCTCCTCTGAGTGATCAGGGAAGGCCTCAGAAGAAGAGGGGTCACCCAATGGGGTGTCCTGGGGCATAGGTTCCCTACACTTCTGGGTCAGAGGAGCAGAGGTTGGCACAGGCACCACAAGAGAAGGAGCCGATGGGGCTGATAGCAGGGCTGCTTCAGGGGACAGCACACTCTGCATGACCTCGAAGGCGTCACGATCCTGAGGCAAAGAAAGCTCCGGCTCCAAAGAGACAGGAGTCCTTCTCCATGTTGAGGGTGACAGCTCCGAGGCCGATGTGGGAGCCGAGCTCACCTGCGCCGAAGCTCTGAGAGAAAGAGCGGGGTCAGACAAGGGACCAATGCCACTTCCCCCCTCGCAGCCAATGAGAGAGCTTCAGCGCCCAGATCCCTCAATGGACAGAACAATCAAAGTGATCGGAGCTGACGGAACCAAAGAGAAGGTGATCGGCACAGTCGGTTCTACTATCAGTGGGTCCATGGTCTTCGGCTCCGAATTAAGAGTAGTCAGAGGAGGAATGGAGATGGAGGCGGATGGAGCCGCAACCTGCTGAGGTGGGCTAGAAAGTAATTTCGCAAGGGCCTATGATTTAAGCAACCTGCTGACTATTATCTCCACGTCTTGATCCGATAACCTGGGGGATCGAGAGGAGTGGGATGAAGAGCGATGACTGTGTTAATTTCCTAATAAGGGTGACCGTGGCACCGAGCGGATCGGCTCCAATGAAGGAGACCTTGCTTGCTTGTGGCTCCGACATGGCTCTGAGGTTTCAGTTGGAGCCAAGGGAGGAGATAACTTGTCGATGCTAGTCAGCACCAACAAACTTGGATCTTCAAGCCCAGGAGTCGGTTCCGAGGATGGAGCCAATGGCCTGACAGAGTTAGAGGATTTCACTGGCTGAGAACCTTTAGCCGGGGAATCCTGTGGTTTCAATAATCCTCAAAGGATTAATTTGTTTTTGCGCTCCTGCAGGACCCTTGGACTAAATGCATGACAGATAGAGCAGGAGTCCTGCAGGTGCACAGCCCCTAAACAATAAACACAGCTAGTGTGCCCATCTGTCAGAGACATTTTCTGACAGCATGAGTCACACTTTTTGAAGCCAGAAACTTTGGCATCTTTAGACATGTTACACTACTATGCTAAAAAACAAACCGTTTTTTTTTTTTTTTTTTTTTTACAGTTAAGGAGCAGAAAGGAGAGCCTCTAATTTAAATGGCTGTCCTAAGGGGGGGACTCTCTAATTTAAATGAGTTCAGGGGAAACAGAAGGCCTGCGAGATATGGAGTGACGACCAACAAAGCTACAACACACACAAGAAAAGCGATAAGGGATACTTGACAAATTTTAAAAATAAACAACAATTATAATCATAGAAAAAACTATACTAAGCCTGAGCCAGTAACGAAGCAACCTCACAGCTGAAGCGGCAAACGAGATCTGGGTAGCTGACGCTGGGCATTCTGGGATAAGGGTTAGCCTCGAGTCAGTAAATAGCTCTCGAGCTATAGAAGTAGGCCGAGTCAGAGCCAAAGATCAGCTCCGAACCCAAACAGCAAGAACGAAGGCAAGACGGGACAACTTAACATCACAGGTTACATCACAGCATGATGGAACGAGTCCCCAAAGTGAGGAGAAACAGGAAGACCAGGAGACATCTGAAGAAGAAATATGGATATTTATAATTTAATATGGTACAATGCAAAGGAGAAAGCAAAACTATTCGATACAAAAAGAGGAGCACCAAAGAAATTTGAAGAGAAATACAGGCAAAGGAATACAGACATAGAAAACTTTACAATACAAAAAATAAGAACACAAACAGGAAAAGTAGAAAAGAAGATTAGTAATGGAGAAACTAAAGAAACAGAAACTGAGGTTAAGGAGTACCTGCAAAGTGAAGGATTCAGTGTAGAAAATCTATTTCAGAAAGCACCACAACAGGCTACAGCAATGGACATCCAAATTAAGGGGAAACCAGTGAAATGGGAATCAAATGGTCAGGTGTCATGTGAAGATATTTTGGACCCTTCCACAGGAAATCAGTATAAATATTCACTTGAAGCTGGACAGCAAAGGAAGGAACTGGAAACTCTGACGCAGTCAATGTTGAGGAGTGATAGATAGGCCAGTGAATTCCCAGATGACAGAGCAACGGATGGCACAGTATGAAATTGAACAGAATGTGCCACAGGAAGATGCTATAGAACTTTCTATAGAATACCCATAGGAAATGGAAAACAAAAAAATGTGCCTTCAGTTTAGAAGATGATGAGCTAAGAGAAGAGATGCTTGATTAAACACAGACAGGTAGACATATTAAGATCAATGAAAGAAATAAACTACAGAAGGTCAATAAAACCAAAAAAAAGTCAGACGTTTGATAAAACAAATGAACACAGTAATAAGGACTGTCCATAGAGATCCATGCAATATAAGTAAACAGGATATATTACTGTGCAGCTAAATTAAAATCTGATCGTGTTCTACCACAAGAACACAGGGTAGTGAAGGAAAGGAAGGGAAGGAATTGAATATCATCACGGAAATATCGAATAGAGAAAACTATAAAGCAATTAAGACAAGAAGTGTCACTGTCAGAAGAGTATAGAAGAGGGAACAGATATTTATGAAGATCCTGTGGAACATAAAGATGCTAAATGGATAAAAAAAAGTAAAATAAAGAATAAGACGTTTAAAGGTACAGGATATGAAATAGGGTGAAGTAACAGCCAGAGAGATTGAAACAAAGTTAAGAAAAGCCTCTAATTGGAAAACCCCAGGCCCAGATGCAGTATCTAACTTCTGGTTAAAAGTATTAACATCTTTGCATGAAGATTTAGCCATGAGTAAGAACTATTTATATGCATACCCCGAACAGACACCAACCTGGCTAACAAGAAAAACAATGCTCCTACTTAAGCGTGAACCTGCAAGCTACCCTAAAAATTGTAGACCAATAATTTGCCTTCTGACAACGTATAAATTATACACTGGAATTGATGCCAACAGAGTTTATACTCATTTAGAAGAAAATTTAATTATGACAATAGAAAAAAAGGGCAATAAAAGAAAGTCATATGGAACAAAAGATCATTTGTTGTTGAATAAAGTCATAGTGGAGAACTGTAAAAGGGGGAAGAATCTAAGTATGGCATGGAATGGCTACAAAAAAGCATTTGATAGTATCTCACATTCATAGATAAAAGAGTGCTTAAAAATGTATAAGATACACCCTACACTGATCGACTACACTACAGTGACAAAGAAACAGTGGCAGATCACTTTGCAATTAAGCCATGATAAAAGACAAATTATTATCCCAGGGATAGAAATTCAAAAAGGGATATTCCAGGGGGACTCTTTCTCACCGCTGCTATTTTGTCTTGCCCTTAACCCATTAAGCTGTCTACTTAACAGCTTAGCCTTAGACCATGGCTATAATTTGGCTCCTAGAAAACAACAAAGTGTAAAGACTTCTCATCTTCTCTTTGTCAATCATTTGAAACTGTATAGCTCATCAGATGAGGAACTGAAAGCACAACTGCAAGTTGTCAAAACCTTTTCAGATTATATAAGAATGTTATTTGGTCCTGATAAATGTGCAAAAGCAACCTTTAAAGCAGGAAAACTGCAGCACTAAGAAAACATCGGTTTGGAACAAGAATGTGATATAAAAGAACTTGAGCAACAGGGAGTTTATAACTATCTGGGAATTGATGAAAGATCAACAATAAAAAATGAATAAATGCAAATAAAACTTAGTAAGGAATACTTTAAAAGACTTAGATTAATCCTGAAAACAGCGCTGACATCTAGGAACAAAATTCAAGCTATAAACCAATTTGCTATTCCTGTCCTAACGTACAGTTTTGGAGTGATTGACTGACCCCAAAATGTGTTGGAAAAACAAGACAGGAAAACAAGAACAATGCTTCATGCTCACTAAATGATTTATAAAAATCAGTGCATACCAAGATTAAATATTCCCCGTTCCGAAGGAGGGATGGGCCTCCTTGAAATTGATTACATGTATAGATCTGCAATCATGGGACTGCACACATATCTGCTGACCTCACAAGACCCAAATGTAGTGAAAGTTTTGAAACATGAGGAGAATAAATCTAAAATGACTTCTCTGCTTAATCTAGCAGAAGCATATCGGCGTCAAGAGGGAATGGAAATCAAACCAGAAGTAGATAAAAATTAGGCAACAATTGAATGTGCCAAAAAAACAAAAGAAAGAATATAAAATGAAGGACCAGATGAGAAGGTAAGAAATGTGGAAAATGCATAAACATAGTTGCAAGTATAGAAAACTTCTGGAAGAATCTCATGTTCATCAGGACTGAATGCAGGAATGGTTAAAGACAAGCAATTTCAAACCAAGAGATGAAAGGTTAATATTGGTGGCTCAAAATAGTGGGCTACATACACATTAGGTAGATTATAAGTGATGTATAATGTTTGCAAGTAAAATTAAGTCAATATGGTTTATGATGTAAAATGTTTGCAGCTAGGATTGTGTCAATATGGTTTGTTTTCATTTACATAAATGTATGATTGTCTACGTCATACGTGATAATTTAACAAAGATGTTTCTTGCAAAAAAAAAAAAAAAACAGGCATCACTTATTATGAAAACGTTGCAGCTCTCAGAAAACACATCTGTTCTAACAAGCAGCAAATGAGATCTGAGTTAAATCAGCTAGGAGGAGGGAACTGTGTATACCGTAACATCACAGTGGTGCTGACTGTGATTACGTGAAGAGGTCTGGGAGTCCACAAATGATGTAAAGTTTTAAAAGCAGTTATTATGACCATCATTTTTTTATACTGATGTATTTCTTCTTTAACTGTCAATCTCAATAGTCCTGTACTTTGATTCCTCTAGATATAGCTCCCCAAGCAGTCTGGAGCATCTGTGGCTGCAATCTGAGTTAGAGTGGGGGGGGGGGGGGATTGGGAGGAGGGAACTGTGGGTAGGGCAGGAGTCAGAGCTCTTGGATCCAATACTCTGGTATAAGGCACTGAGGTTGTATCTGACCAGATCCGACATTCTCACACTCTGAATCAGACAAAAACAGACAATATTGGATCTGCAAGTTTCTATGCTAACACTGCTAGTCTGCAAAGAGGTCAAAATCTGACCCCCTTTCATTTGTATACCACAACACAGTGGTGCTGACTGTGATTACATGAAGAGGTCTGGGAGTCCACAAATGATGTAAAGTTTTAAAAGCAGTTATTGTGACCATCATTTTTTAATACTGATGTCTTTCTTCTTTAACTGTTAATCCCAATAGTCCTGTACTTTGATTCCTCTAGATATAGCTCCCCAAGCAAAGTCTGGAGCGTCTGTGGCTGCAATCTGCGTTAGAGTGGGGGGGGGGGATTGGGAGGCCTGGATTCAGTAGCATTTGATCCATTCACCAACACAGTCCCTTCCTCATAAAGGGAAGAAATGGAATCAGGAAAGTAAGATGGTGTTGACTATAAATCCAATCTGATTTCAGGTACCGCTGAAATTTTCTGATAGGTAATCTGGCTGAAGTAATCAGTAGGGGGCCATCTGCCTTAGTATCCTGATGACTTCCCTTGCTGTAGTCACTGAAAGGCAATGAAACTCTAGAAATGATCATGACAGAAAGTTACTATGTCTGGAGGAAGGTAGCCATCCTTACAAAAGTATTTAGAAAATAACCTAGAAAATGACTCTATAACACAAAGAAAGGGGTGACTTCTCTAGGTTCACATGGAACCCAATATTTTGAAGGGGGTTTCTGACAAACAGCAAAGAATCCTGACAATTTGGAAATCACTCTCCAAATTTAAGGCAACACAGCTGTCTAAATAAGAGAAGATATGAATGTCTTGAATCTGCAAAAAGAAATTACTGGAGCTAGACACTGTAAATACAATTGGAGCTGTGGAAAGACCAAAGGGGAAAAAGCAACACAAAGTGTGAACCAGCAATGGAAAATCTTAAAAAGTGTTTCAGTTTTTTTGTGGCTGGGAATATGGTGATATATATCCTTTAGATCCAGAGTCCTCAATAAAACACAAGGGAGGAATAAAAGGAAAGACAGTCTGGATAGTAAGAATTTTTAATTTTGGTAACTTGATATGAAGGATTAAAACAGCAATCTAATAATGGCCACCGAGTCCCTTCTTTTTTGGGAGTGAGAAAGATTCTTGATACAACCCTTGTCCTTTGAAAATATATGGCATGTGGGAAAGTACAGAAGGAAGCAGATGGGTCTGGTTTTGTGGATGAAGAGGAACTCCTGAGTTAGAGGGAAAGAAATCCCAGTACCAGCCACATATAGTCTGGATTATATAAAACACTCAAGCATCTGATGCAATCTGGATCCAAAGGAAAAGAGAGAGAGAGAGAGAGATAGACACACACACACAGACAGACTGGTTGCAATACTTAGATGATGGCCAGGGTTGGGAAGGGAGGAATTCTGAAGAAGATGATAGGCATTATTTTTGGCCTGCCCTTGAATCTAGGTTGCACCCCATTTTGCTTGTCTTGCCACTGTTTCTAAGTGTGGTTTCACAACTTTTTGCTTTGATTGATTGACACATTTTCTGTAAATGGGATCAGAACTGAAGAGATAGTTCGAGAATTCCAAGATGACTGCACATTGAGTAACAGCTTAACTTCTAGCTCTCCCAATGTGAAAACAGAAATTCAACAGAGAAGACCAGTAGACTTTTGTGTTTATAGGTAAATTGAGGTAACTGGCTAGTAAGTGTACTGCCTGAATGCCAGGAAAAAAGAAATACAGAGCACCTGGAAAAAATCAGCTAAAAAAAGTGAGGAAGAAACACTAACTGGGGAAAGTTCTGCAGCTGTTCAGCAAAAAGCAATGCAACCTCCAGACATGACTTCCAGTAACCTATAGGAAGATATTAAGATAACTGCACACAGACTTGGTTAACAAATGAAACACTGATGGAGGATATCAACACAAACAACAAAAAGTTAGAAAAAATGGAAGAAACTTTAAACAGATATTCAGATGAGGTGATGAAGCTGCAAAAACAGAGGATGAAATGAAGAAAAGGCTGCCTGAGTATGAGACTGCTCAAGATGTGAGGTTTCAAAAAATAGCAGAATTAGAGGACAGAGCACATAGGGAAAACCTGAAATTTTCAGCTGTACCACAAAAGCTGGAAGGAACAGACTGCATTAATTTTATGAAGGT
The DNA here is from genome assembly GCF_019279795.1 of Protopterus annectens. NCBI lineage: Eukaryota > Metazoa > Chordata > Ceratodontiformes > Protopteridae > Protopterus > Protopterus annectens. Next base: position 1,251,657,553 of record NC_056745.1, read on the forward strand.
ACAAATAAGCAACTGGACTGGTATTCCACATTAGTTGTTAGTTGAAAGGGCACATCATGTGTATGCTCCAAACATGGCTATGAGAAAGCAACCCAGACCTTTAATAGTAAAGATGCAATCCTACCAGCAGAAGGAATTGATTCTGACAAAATTGTGGCAGAAGGACAAAATACTAAAAGTGGGAGACAGCAGAGTGTTTGTAGAGAATGATTATGCATTGTATCTCAAGCAGACTCCAGAGAACTTTTCCTCAGGTAGACAGCAAATTTTGGAGGTGTGACAGAGAAGAAAGAGGTAATTGGGAACATATTTTCTGGGAGTGTGGCGAGTTAGTGGTCTTTAAGAATTCCCTGCGGGAGGCATTGTCAGAGATACTGGGTGGGCAGATTGGTGTGACGAAGGAGATGATTTTTCTGAGCTACTATACAGTATCGTAATTGCGCAAACATGGTAAGGACTTGCTGTGTCTAACTACAGTGGCTGCCAAAAAAGCAATTACTAGAAAATGGAAATCAAAATCTAAACTAACTACACTAGAAGTAGTGAATATACTAACATAGATAAACAACTGGAATTGAGATCTTTAGAAAAGGGTAGGAGCAAACTACATAGAAAAACATGGGAACTGTCGTAACAATAAATACAGGGGAGGAATGAGGTTTAAAAGAAGGTAGGATTTAAATGAGCTATATAATGTTTGACTGAAAATGATTGGGTAGATTATAAGTGATGCATAATGTTTGCAACTGGGATTGTGTCAGTATGGTTTGTGATATAAAATTCTCGCATCTAGGATTTTGTCGGTGTGGTTTGTTCTCATTTATATAAATGTATGACTGCCTATGTTGTAGGTGATGCTTTAGTAAAGAGGTTTCTTGTTTAAAAAAAAGGACAGGAATTGAATAAGTTACATAATATTGTTTAGGTTATTTGATATATAGCAAATATATGTGAAGTATAATGTTTGTAAATGTGACCTTATTAATACAGTTTGATTACTTTTATAGAAACACAAATTTCCCTGTGTCACAGTGATACATAAAGGTGTTTTAAAAAAAGAACTGAATGGGCAGTTCATATTGTAGTTGGGAATGAGAGAGTGAAAAATCTGTTCAACTCTCTGAATAAGTTTGTCACTCATCAAATTTTTCAAAACATCAGCAGCAGAATAGCCAAACTGAACATCTTGGTCAAGGTGAGCACTGAACTTTTGTTACTTGACATCTTCAAGCCAATTCTGAGACTTGAACTAGGCATACATGCCCATAAAAGATCCAGTGGTGGCTTCTCAAGAAGAAGCATCAGTCATATTATATAAATATTTAAATTAATGTTTGTTGACCTGAGTGACTGAAGAAACTAACTTAAGAGGGAGGAGGACTTCACTTCTGAAGAAGGTAAAAATGTCAAGACCATAGTAATTTTAGCAAAAGATGCAAGGAGGTACTTTAGCATGTGAACCTGATAGTTAAATGTCATAAAGGCAAGAGCTAAAGAACTATATATCTTATTCCCAGATCTTTCAAAGGCTTTTCCATCTTTATCTGATGGGATTGGGTTTGAAGTACAACAAAGTTTAGATCCAGCTTCCTTGCCTAAAGGAATAACTGCTGGCTCTGCCACAGGATTGAGAAAGAGATACTTTTGGATCTGTGGCACCTTGTAAAGCCTATATGGCTTCTTAGGAGCAGGGGTTGATTGCCTGTTGAAGTACCAACTGCATTAAAAGTATCGTCTAGCGCATCTATTACTATTTATTATTTATTTATTTATTTTACATTTGTTGACCGGGCTAGTCCAACTGGATACATGTCCATTTTCAGTGGAGGCCCGGGGAGAAAAGCTCCAAGATCATGGTTACATAAACAAATACAAGTACAAAGTTGAAACAAGTAAATACACTGACGATTAAAGGCAAAATAAAGAAAACAAGTAGTTATATATATAATTTAAAAGAGATACAGACTTGAACAGAAGGACTAACAGGGCATATTGTGGACCATTAGGTTTTTGAGTTGGGTGGTGGCTTAGAGAGGCCTAGGAGAGGCAGGGACTTAACTATTAGTCTGGATTAGAGCAAGGGCATAACCATTGGGATTTCAGGAGTGCTCTGAGGTGTAATTTAAATTGGTGTAAAGAGGACATAAGTCTTAGGTTGTTTGGGAGGGCATTCCAGGATTTGCCAATGGAATTAGCATATAGTGCTTCACCACCGGAGTTGTTAGATTTAATGGTCAGTACTTGTAGACTTTTGGAAGACCTGAGGGACGTGAGGTTGGAGTAAGGGGTAAGTAGTTTGTTCAGTGAGGGGGTTTTATCTGGATGGTTGATAATTTTGAAAGCCTCAGTGAGTTGGTTAAGTTTGAGAATATTAGGCAGTTCTAGCCATTCTAGCGTCCTTAGGTTTAGGCAGTGATGGGTGCGATAGGGCATTCCAGTTATGAATCTGGCTATGTGATTGTAGGTAGTAGAAAGTTTATTAAGCTCTCTCTTATGGAGGAAGGAGAATATAGGGGAGGCATAAAGGAGTGTGGAGAGGAGGTGGGTTCGGGCAATTGTTAGTTTGGTGTGCGGGGTTAAGAAGGTCTTTATTCTATACATGGACCCGAGTTTTTTGTTGACCGACTTAATGGTTAGATTTACATGCATATCAAATTTAAGTTTGTGGTCTATGGTCACCCCTAGCAGTTTGGTGTGGGAGACGGGGTAGATTATGGTACCATTGTTGGAGGACACGTGGAAGGTTGGATTGTTGGTGTTGGGGGGTTCTATCCCTTGGGCGGTAGCTGGAGTGGGGAAAAATAGAAGTAATTTGGTTTTGGTTGGGTTGAGTAGGAGTTTAAGTTCCGAGAACCATTTTTCGACTGTGGAAAAGGAGTTTTGGGTTGTGACTTGGAGTTTGGCAAGAGAGACGTCAGAGCAGATAAGGGTGGAGTCATCTGCATATTGAATGCAGGAGGCTTTGGGAATGATAGAGTGTAGACCATTTATAAATATGGAAAAAAGAAGGGGACCGAGAATAGATCCTTGGGGAACACCAATATTGGTGGGGAGTAGGTCTGATAGCCTGTTTTGCCACTGAACCGCCTGTTTTCTACAAGAGAGGTAGGCATTAAACCAACTTATGGTTGGTTTGCTAAGATGAAAGGTTTCCAGTGTGTGGAGCAATTGTTGGTGGTTGACCATATCGAAGGCTTTCGATAGGTCTAGAAAGAGCGCAGAGGAGATTAATTTGTTATTGCGGTTGTAGTTGACTGAGTCAACAAAGGAGAGGAGAGCAGGTGGAATTGCTGATTGCCTTGGAGTATTAACCTGTAAATGCTCATAATATCTTCTTTGGGTTTCAGATAATTTCATGTTCCTCTAACTGGAAGAGATCATTCATATTTTCCATTTTAGCAACACTGTTTGTAAATAAAATTTCCTCCAGAGGAGAATCAAATGAAATTATCAATTATGTACTCACCACAACTTGGCATCTGTGTTGTCCATTTTCATTCTTCCTCGCCAATGGGTTTGGATCTGACTTGGCCACATATACTAGACTTCGTATCCAGCTCTTGAGCTCCCCCCTCTTCCCATAATGCTCTATTCTCTCCCCATTGTCTCAGATCGAGTTTGCTGCCTAATCTTCCACTTGTCCAACAGAGAAAGAGAATAGACAGAAATAAAGACAGGGCTCAAACCTGGAACACTAGCTTCCAAGGATAGTCCAACAGGTTCTTTCAGAAGAAAAAAATGGAAGGGGGATGGATGGGAGGGAAGGTGAGGAAGAAAGAAAATGTAAATATATGTAGAGATTAACAATGTGGATAAAGGCAAGTCAGGCAAATGACAATAAATCAGCAAAAAACAAACAAATTAACCAACACAGCTCAAGGCAAAATAAAAACTTTTATAACTTGGTAAGTGCTTTCACATGTACTAGCACTTTATCAGAACATGAAAATGGAAAACACATGCCAAGTTATGGTGAGTACATAACTTATAAATCTGATGTTGTCCTTTTCATTATTCCTCACTAATGGGACAGAGTCCCCAGCTACACAGATCTTGGGTGGCTCACTCTGAAGGACATATCAGAGTACTGTTGAACCAAAGGAGGCCATTTTCTGGATATGACATCTAATTTGTAGTGCGTAACAAGGGTATGAGTCTTAGACTATTTGGCTGCTGCACAAATGTCAATAGACTTTCTTGACCAAAAAGCCAATGAAGTAGCCAAGGATAGAGGTGAATGAGCATCAGGTCTCGGCAAAATCAAACCTTTTTGAGAATAAATCAAAGAAATGCAGTCTGTAATCCATTTAGCTAGGGTAACTTTAGAGACTGACTGACCCAGGCAATTTGAAGAAAAGGATATGAAAAGCTGATCTGACTTTCTAAACTGTTTTGTTCTGTGAAGATAAAAATGTAGTTGTCTGTGCACATCAAGAATGTGTAGCATGTACTCTCCCTTATTAGAAAGAATTTGGAAAAAAGACTGTAAAATTAATGGATTGGTTGATATTATTTTCACTAGCCACTTTAGGTACAAAGGAAGGGTTAGTCTGTAGAGAAACCCTGTCTTTATGAAAAACAATGTGAGGGATTTTGTTGATACAGCCTGGACTTTATAAATTCTTTTTGCTGAAGTAATAGCTACCAAGAAGACCATCTTCCATGATATAAATTTTAGATCACATTTGTCTGATGGTTCAAAAGGCCTCCGAGTTAAACCCTGAAGAACCACAGTAGGGTCCGAAGGTTTTGAGGGATCCTTTATCAGAGGTCTGAGAAGAAAAATGCCTTTCAGAAAAGCTTGACACAATCTGGAGGAAGCCAGGGAGAAAGATTGATTTCCTGAATGGAAATTTGAAATTGCTGCCAACTGAAGTTTAACTGTAGAAAAACTGACCCCTTCTTTAAAAAAAGTTGCTAGAAAATGAAGAATAGCAGAAGTTGGAGCCAAAAAAACTAACTCTTCTGGTCAGAAGGCCAAATTGAAAACCATTTTCCATTTGCTTCTATAGAATTTCTTGGTAGAATCTTTTTGGGAAGCAAAAACAATATTGTAAACTGGGGAAGACAGACTGGAGTGTCCATTTCTGGAAGTGGAGAAACCATACTGCTAACTTGAGGACTTGTAAGTTGGGATGTTGATTCCCTGGTTGTTAAGACAGGAGATCTTGAACAGGCTGCAGTATCCATGGAGGATAACAAAGATGAGAATGTAGAAAGGGGAACCATACTTGCCAAGGCCAGTAGGAGTAATGAGCATTACTCAGCTCTTCAGCCTGCTTGCCTTCTGTAAGAATTTTGGAGTCAGTGGAAGAAGAAGGTAAACATAAAGGAGACTCAAGGGTCCAAGTGTGAAGCAGAGGGTCTCAATGACTCTGCCTGAGTGAGGATCAGAGCGAAGGACTTCCTGCACTTGTTAAATGGGGTGGCAAATAGGTCACAGAAAGGTTGGCCCCAACACCTGAAGATCATATTCACTACTGATTGATTGGGAGACCAGTCATGAGGCAATAGAATAAATATGTTTAGTTTGTCTGCCAGCACACTGTTTTTTCCTCCAGGATGCGCATTGCAAATAGAAAGCAGTCTGACGAGATCGCCCATTCCCAAATTCTCACAGACTCTCTGAACAGGGGGCAGGATCGGGTTCCTCCTTGCTTCTTGATGCACCACACTACCGACATATTGTCCATCTTAACTGCAATAGTCCCTAGGGGGAGAGCCTCTTGAAATGCCTGCAATGCTAAAAAAAGAAGTTATGTACTCACCATAACGTTCCATCTGAGTAGTTATACTTCATTTTTCTGCAACCTGTTGGTATTCAGATCCGTATCTGATCCGAGCCGGCAACTTTTTTTCTAGCATTTGCTCCAAGCTCTGAGCTCCTCCCCTTACCCATAATGCACTACCATCTCCTACCTTCCCTCAGATCGAGTTTGCTGCAACTAAATACATAAGCAACTCAGCCCAATGAAGCAAACCTGAATAGACAGGGCAAGGTCAGAGGTGGACGGAGGGAGGGAATGTTGCAGAAAAGTGAAGTATAACTACTCAGATGGAACGTTATGGTGAGTACATAACTTCTTTATCTGAAGTAGTTAACTTCATTTTATCTGTAACCTGTGGGACAGAGTCCCCAGCTACTCCAATCCTGGAAGGCCCTTATGGAAGGATATTCCTGAGCACTGCAGAACCAAAGGCAGCTCTACCCCTAGAAATCAGATATCATTTGTAATAGGAAATAAAGGTATGTGAATTGGCCCAGGTCGCTGCTGCACAAATGTCGTCCAAAGGAACCCTAGACCAAAAGGCAGTACAAGTCGTCATGGACCTGGTAGAGTGAGCTTTAACAATACCAGGAGGAGATAAACCTTTTGCTTTGTAGGCATGTGAAATGCAAAGAGTGATCCATCTGGCCAAAGAAACTTTAGAAATAGGTTTTCCCATAAATGCTTTGGAAAAGGAAACAAACAACTGGTCAGTCTTGCAGAATGATTTTGTTCTATGAAGATAAAAATGAAGCTGTCTCTGAACATCTAACAAATGAAGTTTGTATTCACCTTTATTTTGGAAGTTAGGGAAGATAACAGGCAGATTAATGGACTGGTTTATGTTTGCTTCAGATGCCACTTTGGGTAAGAAGGAAGGATTAGTATGGAGAGAGACCCTATCCTTATGGAAGACCAAATAAGGAGGCACGGCAGACAGAGCTTGAAGTTCAGAAACCCTCCTAGCAGATGTAATGGCGACTAGGAAAGCTGTCTTCCAGGATAAAAATTTCAAATCCACCGAAGCTGCAGGTTCGAATGGAGGAGCCACCAATGCCTGTAAGACAAAGGTAAGGTCCCAAAGAGGCACTGAATCCTTGACAGGGGGATGCAACAGAAAAGTACCTTTAAAAAAAGCCTTGCACAGCCTGGAGGAGGCTAAGGCAATGTTGTCTTCACCAACATGAAAATTAGAAATGGCTGCCAATTGTACTTTCACTGTGGAGGAACTAGCTCCTTGCTGAAAAATGCCAGACAAGAAATCCAACACCGCTGGGATCTAGTTTTCTCTGTGAGGCCCAAATGCAAAAACGCTTCCATTTACTGCAATAGTTTCCTAGATGAATCTTTAAGAGAAGCCACCAGAATGGATTTTACCGGGGATGAAAGACCGGGAGTCTTGGCAATCAACGGAACTGCAGCAACCAAGCTGTCAGCTTGAGGCTGCCCAGGTTGGGTGGACAGGTCCCTGATGGATGGGAGATTAGATCTGGGCAGGGATCCAGAACCTACAGGTGAGCTAAGAGATGAGACCAAAGGAATGGGAGCCAAACCTGACGAGGCCAGAATGGGACAATGAGGATAACTTTACACTGCAGCCGGCAAGCTTTCTGAAGAAACTTCGGAATGAGTGGCAATGGTGGATAACCATACAGAAGCCCGCGGGGCCAAGCATGGACTAGAGCGTCTCTGAGGACTTCCTCTGGTGAGGGAATCAGAGCAAAGAACTCTCTGCACTTCGCGTTGAATGGAGATGCAAAGAGATCGCAGCAAGGCTGACCCCATGCACGGAAGATCTCCTCTGCTACTGACTGTTTCAGAGACCACTCGTATGGCATCAGAATAACCTGACTCAATCTGTCCGCTAAAAAGTTGGAATGCCCCCGGATGTGCATTGCTATCAGAAACCGACTGGTGGAGATCGCCCATTTCCACACTCTCATGGCCTCGTGACATAGGGGGTAGGATCTGGTTCCCCCCTGCTTGTTGATATACCAGACAACCGACATGTTGTCTGACTGAATTGCAATCAATCCGAGAGGAAGGACAGTGTGAAAGGCTTCCAATGCTAAAAGCACCCTCATCTCTAGAAAATTTATGTGCAACTTGGTCTCTGACTGGGACCACGTGCCTTGGACTGTCCCTCCCAGTGTCCCCCCCACCCGAGTTGGGAGGCGTCCGTGGTCACTGTGGCTTGGACTGGAGATGACATGAAGGGGCGTCCTTCTGATATCTCCGGTGAACTTAACTACCAAAGAAGGGACGTCCTGCAGACGTGACTGATCCTGATCGGAAATTCCATGGGCAGGTCTAGCCAAGACCATTGAACAGCCAGAGTCCATTGAAGAACCCGCATATGAAGGCACGCACAAGGGAGAATCGATATGGAGGCAGCCATGGGGCCCAGAGCCCGGAGAACCTTGCTCGCCTTTGGAGACTTGAAGTTTGCTGTCTGAGCTATGTGGCACCTGAGGTGCAAGATCCTGTCTGGAGTTAAGAATACCTTCATCTGCAAAGTTTCTAGCTGTGCCGCAATGAAGTCTAGAACTTGTACTGGTTGCAATTGGGATTTCTGAACATTGACTGTAATTCCCAGTAGATCTGCCAACCGAATGAAGTAATCTCAGGCCAGACACAGGTGATGCTTGTTGGGTGCAACAAAGAGCCAGTCGTCCAGGTAAGGAAACACCTGAATACCCTGAAGCCTCAGGTGAGCCTCTACAACTGCTCCTTGGTGAACACCCTGGGGGCTGTGGTGAGACCGAAGGGTAGGGCTCTAAACTGAAAATGACTGGCTCCCAGCTGAAAGTGCAGAAACCTCCTAGAACTTCTGTGTATTTTGATGTGGTAATAAGCATCCTGAAGGTCTAACGAGCACATCCAGTTGCACACTCGGAGATAAGGTAGACTGCACTGTAGGGTGACCATCCAGAATTTCTGTTTGGCTACAGACAGGTTCAACGTTGACAGGTCTAGAATGGGCTTGAGGTCCCCCATCTTTTTTGGCACTAAAAAGAACCTTGAGTAGACGCCTGATCCGGACTGATCGGGGGGACCTGTTTGATGGCTCCTTTGAGAAGCAGCTTTGAAACCTCTAGAGCTGTGGCCTCCCTGTGAGCGGGTGGAACATCCAGGAGGTGTTTTGGAATATTGGGGGGGGGCAACAAATGGGATAGTGTAACCTCTGGATATGATCTATAATACCCAGTGATCTGTCATAATGGACTCCCATGCCACTTGGTGTAAGGACAATCTTCCCCCGACTGCCTCCAGAGTAGGACAGCCGGGCAACCCCTCAGAGCTGCTGACTGGGTCTATCAGAAAAAGGTTCCTTAGACCCAAAATTCCTGGGACCCCCTCTACCTCTGGGTCGGCGTCGATCCTGTCCCCCTCTGCTTTTGGGAGAATAGTTGCCCTGAGAATCCCAGGAAAACTGAGATTTTCAGAACCACATCTTCTTCTGCCCTCTGATTCCTGGACCGCTGAGGGTTAGAGAAGTGGATCCCGATGGCAGACAAAGTCTTCCTGTCCTTTTCGCTCTGGACAAGTGTGTCACGTACTGTGTCTTCCCAAAAGGGAAGAACCATCGTAGGGAGCATTGATAAATGACGCCTTGAAAGGGTCCGCAAACTGACACAACCTAAGCCAGGCATGATGCCTCATGGCTACGCCTGTCCCAGCTGCTAGCTTCTCCTTCCATGGCATGGGAAAGGAGCCACATAGATGTGTCTGAGCCTGACTTCAGAGTAAGCATTTTCGCAGAGAACTGTTTGTCCTGTGGCGATAAAGACTCTGGGGGCAACTCAGTGAATTCCGAAGCAAGGTCTCACTGAAGCCGGATCATATGTGCCAAATAGTTCAGCACATGGATTGAAAAGGTCACTGAGGAATAGACGTGCTTCCGAAACCTATCCACCGACCTGGACTCCTTGTCTGGAGGGTGGACTGAGGAACTCTCCTGTGCCAGTTCCTTCTTGTTGGCCACTGCAACCAACATAGTGTCAACTGGGGCTCCTTTTGACCAAGGTTGTCTGTCAGAAGGGGGAGATAAAATTTTGTCAGGGCATTTGGGGATGGGCTCTACGGTGTCAGGCTCCTTCCATGCCTGCATGGTGATAAGGTCCACCAAGGGGTCCGCTGGTGGGGACACCCAGGAAGTAGATGGGCCCATGCCAAAGGCCTCCAGGAACACTGACTCATCCCCAGAAGGTTTTGGGGTTGACCAACCTCCCCTCTGGCGGAGGATCTCCATGATTTCTCCAAAGGAGGCGTCTTCAGGAGGTGACCTGGGGGAACCTTTTCCTTCATCTAAGTCAGTGTCCATAGTGAGGGACTCGGGGGAGTCCAAGTGCCTCCTTTTGTACTTGCGCTTACGGTGACCCTCTTCAGTGGGACTCTCTGAAGAGGACTCGTGAGCCGCAGGGGGTTCCTCAGGGAAATTAACCTGGGGATCCTCTGGCACAGGCTGTCCCTAAGACAGGATGAGGGGAGTCGTCGCCAAATCAAGGGGGGCCTGGGTGGTATCCGAGGGACGGGCTAGGGTCTCAATCCCTGGGAGAGAACCCTCTCCACCACTTCGAAGGCCGAGGGAGAGCGGACCTCCTTGGCACCCAGCAAAGAAGACGCCCTCCCCGGATCCGAAGCGGGGACCGGAGCCGAAGCAAGGGTAGCCTGAGGTCTGAGGAAACGGGTCAGATCCAAAAAGGGTGGAGCCGAAGAATCCATTTCCTTGGGAATGACTCCCTGTCCACGGCTCCGAGAGTCACTCGGATCCAAACTAGTCAGATCCGAGGAACTCAAGGTAACAGCCGGAGTCGAGGTTGGAGGAACTGTCAGCGCCGAGCTACCAGCTCCAAAAATCCTTGGATCCAAGAGCCCTGAAGCTGAAGCATGGATTGGGGAAGGAGAGATGGGGCGGAAAAAGGGCATGGAGGTCCCCCCTCCAGAGGGAGAGGGGCCTGGCAAGACTCCCATCTGTATTTGGGTCTGAATGAATCTCCACATCTTCCTGTCCATGTCCAAGTCTGATAAACTCCGAGTCGATCGCAAAGAGGCCACCAACTCGGATCTGACTGGCCTGCGCAAAGATGGGGAGGAAGGCCTCGGGTCCAAATGTTCCAGTGGTTCAGGTGAGAAACGAGGAGACCGAAGCCATGGAGAAACTGGCCTCATGGCCTTAGAAGGGGGACTAAGAAAGGGCTGCCTGTCCGGGGATCTCTTGCGAGGTCTGTCCTTTATCTTGTCCCTATCTGCTTTGTGCCTTTCTCTGTCCTTTTCCTTGTCAGTCACACTGACTGTAGATTTGTCTTTATTAGGCCCAGCACCAGAAGAAGAGGGAGTTTGAGTCCCTGTCTGGGTGGGAGGTTGAGCACTAGGTACCGAGGCCGTGGCAGATTCCAGCATGGATGCAGGGAGAAGGCCTTTGGATACTAATTTGGCCTTCCGATCCCTGAGGGCCCTAGGATTGAACCCGGTGCAGACAGCACATTGAGTGGACAAATGTGCTACTCCCAAGCAAATCACACACAGAGTGTGACCATCAGCCAGGGAGAGCTTATGGCCACACTCTGTACATTTCTTGAACACAGATTTTGGCTGATCAGCCATGGTCCTGCACCCAAAAAGAAAACACTACCTACCAGAAAACACCACACACAAACACAGGCCTAACAACTACTTTACTGAGTTTAAAAAACTTTTTTTTTTTAAACCAACGAACAAGCGATACACTAAAAGGGGAAGAAGGGAAATAATCACTCAGACACACAAAGAGACTAAGTATTAATAACACTATCCCTGAGCTCAGAGCAAAGGAGCCGACGATGCACACTACTGGCACGGCAAACAAGATCTGAGGGAAGGTGGGAGATGGTAGTGCATTATGGGTAAGGGGAAGAGCACAGAGCTTGGAGCAGATGCTAGAAAAAAGTTGCCGGCTCGGATCGATACGGATCTGAATACCCACAGGTTGCAGATAAAATGAAGTTAACTACTCCAGATGGACTGCTCTCATCTCTTGGACATTGATATGCAATTTGGTCTCATGGGGGGACAACATGCCTTGGACTGTCCTTCCCAAGAAATTCCCCCCACCCCAGTTTGGAAGCACCCTTGGTCACTGTGACAATTGGATTCAGAGAAACAGAAGGTCTGCCCAGAAACTGATTGTCAGACTGAATCCACCAACAAATGTGATACTTGCAAACATAGCTGGCCTTAGGCATAGGCCAACTAGGCGGCCGCCTAGGGTGCTGCTCTAGCAGGGGCACTTTTCTAGTATTTATTTGGTATAGGTAGACCAGGATGGGGGCACCAGATGGTGTGGTAGGGGGCACCATGGAGCCCTTTTGCCTAGGGCACCAGTTGACCTAAGGCCGCTCCTGCTTGCAAATCAGGATGAGTTTTATTTGAAAAGAAAGGGGTCAATGCAGAATGGACTACTGTACAGCTAAGGCCCACTGTAGAATTCACATAAAGAAGAGTCCTAAGGAAAGCAGTATTATGGCAGCAGACAGAGATGCCAGTGTTCAAAGCACTAATCTTGCTGGAGGAAAAGGATGAGAAAGGATATCCTGGACCTGGTGTTTTACAGAAGTAATGTGGTGGAGAGGTAAAGAAGCCACACGAGTCAGTGTTCAAAAGCGTTCCAATGAACTCCAGGCTCTGAAATGGAGCAAGCTTTGATTGGCAGGATTTATTGAGATGCCCAAGCTATTGCAAATCTGGAGCAAACACTCCCTGTCTTGTTGAAGCTGATGCATGCCAATCATCTAGATATGGAAACACCTGGAATCCTTTGAGCATCAAGTGAGCTGCCACCACTGCCATGCATTTGGTAAATACCCTGGGGACTGTGGTAAGACCAAAGGGCAGGGTTTTAAAATTGATAATGTGTGGATCCCAGCTGATGGCAAAGATGTCTTCTGGATCAGCTCTCTATTTTTATGTGATAGTATGCATCCTGAAGATTTAAAGAACACAGCCAGTCATCCTTGTGCAGAAAGGGCAGGATGGACTAAACCGTGACCATTCAGCACTTTGCCTTCTTTACATAATGGATTCAAACTGCTTAGAACTAAAATGGGTCTGTGGTCCCCTGTTTTCTTTGGCACTAAAAAGAAGCGTACGTTCTGAATCCTATCTGGTCAGGTGGGACCTTCTGAATTACTTTTTCTAGTAGCTTTTGTATTTCTTCTACTGCTTCCTTCCTCTGACTGGGTGAAACGTTGGGAAGTTTCTTCCTTTGACAAGGAGAAAGAAGGGAAAATGGTATGTAGTAACCTCTGACACTATTCTTAGCACCCATAAATCTGTTGGGATGTTTGTCCAGGAGTTTAGGTGCAAAGAGAATCGACCCCTGACTGCCTCCTGAGTTTGACAGTCAGGCAGTGCTGATAGGGCCTGTTTGAAAAGGAATCTCTAAAACCCTGGTTCTGCTTGTATTCTCTGCCTCTAGGGCGATGTCTACCATTAAAATTTCCTCCTCTGCCTTTAGAGGAATTTTCCCCAAGAGAATCTTGGAAAGGTCCCAGAGACTTATGGAACCAGATCTTCTTACCACTTCGTTGGTTTCTTGAGAATGTCTGTTGAGGGGCAGAAAACTTGATTCTAATGGCAGACATTGTTTTTCCTTCTTGTTTGCTGCAGGAAAGTGTGTCCTTAACTGATGGTCCAAATAAGGAGGTGCTATCAAAAGCAGCATTAACAAAAGATGTCTTGAAGGGCTCAGCAAAGTCACATAGCCACATCCAGGCATGTCTCCTTATGGCTATCCCTGAAATGGCTGCTCGTGAGGTACCTTCAACTGTGTGAGAGATCGACTCCATCGAAGCATTTGAAATAGACAAAAGAGTGGTTAGCTGAGAGGAAGTGTTTTTGAAATCCTCAGCAGACATGGACTCAAGAGTATTTGATAGCCCTTAAGTCAAATCTCTCTGCAGCCTAGTAAAATTTGCCAGACAATTAAGAGACCTCAGAGCAAAGTTAGCTGAGGTGAACACTCACTTTCCAAATCTGTCCAAAGCTCTGGACTCCCTGTTCGGTGGATGGACAGAAGAGCTCTGCCCTGCTAGCTCTTTCTTAGTGGCTGCTGCCACTAACATAGCATCAACAGGAACTCCTTTACACCAGTGGGGTCTGTTCGAAGGCGGGGCCAAAAACTTGTCCGGGTACTCAGGAATGGGCTCAGCAGTGTCTAGTTCCTTCCCTGCCCGGCAGGAAACCAGGTCAATAAATCCATCCGGGGGGGGGGGGGGTGTTACTCAGTAGATGATCCAGAACCAAAAACTTCTAGGAACACCAATTCTTCAGGAGAAAGCGTTTGTGACAACCAATCAGCTTTTTGTTTAAGGATTTATTGAATATCTCCAAAGGACACATCAGTTGACAAATTGGAGGATCCTTCTCCCTCATCAAAATCAGTGTCATCTGTCAGAGACTCCATGGGGGTAAACCTATGTATCTCCTCTCACACATCCTCTTCCAAGGGACCTCCTCCATGGGATGTTTAGGGGAGGTGTTCGAAGAGAGGGGAAGTTCCTCTGTTGGAATTGTCTGTAGCCTAACTGGAACTGGCTGTCCCAGTGGAGTAGATCTGACGGACCCAGAGCCAATTAGGGACAGGGGTAGCATCCAAAACATGAGATGATGGCTCTCTGTGGAGAGGAAAAGCTCTTTCTACCACCTTGAATGCCAAGGGACCAGGGGAAACCCTTTTTGCCCTCCTCAGAGTCGAAGCTTCCGATAGGTCAGGGCCACCCCTGGATCCAAGCCTCAAGGGGAGAATCAGAACTGAGCGGTCCAGGGCCAAAGCTCCAAGAGGGAGAGATGGGAGCCTAACCCAACCACTCAGATCCGGCACAGACATCTCGGCACCGTGGCCCACTCTGGTCCGAGGATATCATAGCAGAACCAGTCAGGGAAATCATCAGAGCAGAGGAAGAAGCTTTCCTCGCATCAGATACCAAATCTCTCGAGGATCTTGGATCCTGGGATTCCGAAACCATAGGTCAGAACGCAGAGGGAGATAAAATGGACTTTGTAGGTACACTCATGGATTCAGTAGGGGACGGATCTGCCAGGACCTCCATATGAATCTGAGCTCTGAGGAATTTTTGCTCAGGACATTTTTACTTACATTTGTCTGGGACTGTGACTTTGTCTTGGGTACTGGTGTACCCTTTTATTGTAACTTCAGTAATTTTTCAATATTAAACTTCGTGTGGTTTTAGATCCAGTTTCGGAGCTGTGGTGTTTTACAATTTCTACATAACGTTCCATGTTAGTTGTCTTCTTCTCGCCTTCTTTCTTGCTGGTTGGGTTAGGAGCCGATCCTCGGCTCCGACTCGGCCATCTTCAAAATCTCGAGAGCTGCTTACTGGCTTGAGGCCCCCCTATATCTCATGATGCCTGGCACTAGATACCCAGATCTCATTTGGTAAACCTAACTACAGACATAACAATAACAATTATAATAATAATAATACAGTAAACTGTAGTAGGATACTTGAACGTACTGGAGAGACTGATAGTGAGAGGTAATAGCCAGAGAAGACTCAGCCAGTGATAAAAAAACATAAGGAACTCTTCTCGGTCTACTAGGATAGGGGGATGGAGGGTGGGATGCAAGAAAGAAGGCGAGAAGAAGACAACTAACATGGAACGTTATGGTAGGTACATAACTTCTTAATGTTAAGTTGTCTATCTCGCCTTCATTCTTGCTGGTTGGGACAGCGTCCCTAGCACCTCAATCCTGGGTGGCTCATCGGAACAAACTCTTCAGAACAGTGTAATCAAAATCAGCTCTGCTCCTGGAGGCCACATCCAGCTTATAATGTGAAATGAAGGTATGAGGATTGGCCCATGTAGCTGTTGCACAAATAGTTTCCATTCGCAATCTTGCCTGAAAGGTCACTGAAGTAGCTAGAGCTCTAGTGGAGTGACCTTTTGGTTTAGCAGGAAGCTCTTTATTCCTTAACTGATATATAAATGTAATAATAGATGTCAACCACCTAGATAAGGTTACTTTCGACACAGGTATACCTTGTTTACCCTCAGCATAGGACAGGAACAACTGGTCTGATTTTCTGATTTGCTTGGTTCTATGCAAGTAAAAGTGTAATTGTCTATGAACGTCCAGCTGATGTAATTTGTATTCCGCTTTGTTGGAATAATTTGGAAAAAACACTGGTAGGTCAATTCTTCAAATTATTATCAGAAGCAACCTTTGGAAGAAAGGAAGGGTTAGTCCGAAGAGAAACTCTATCATTGTGAAAAACTAAGTAAGGAGGATGAACACAAAGAGCCTGAAGTTCAGAAACTCTTCTAGCCGACGTAATTGCAACCAGAAGAAGGGTTTTCCAAGAAAGAAACTTCAAAGAACAAGAAGCTGCAGGTTCAAAGGGGGGCAGTATCAGGGAAGCTAAAATCAAATTCAGATCCCACGGAGGCGGAGGATCTCTTACTGGGGGCCTGAGTAGATGATCCCTTTAAGAAAGGCTTTACAAAGCTTATGGGACATGATGCTTGTATCAGCTAGGCCTGTATGAAAGTTTAAAATTGCAGATAGCTGAACTCTAATCATGGCAGAAGAGGATCCAGCTCGAAAAAGTTCCACTAGAAATTCTAAAATATGGTGCACAGGGGCTGAAAAGGGATCTATATTCCTGGTCTCTGCCCATAAGGAAAACATTTCCACTTACTAGCATAAGTTTTTCTAGTGGTAGACTTATGCGAGGATAAGATGATTTCACGCACCGAGTGGGAGATGTTCGGAAGCCTGGCTAAGGTCGGAAGTGGAGCAACCAAGCAGTGAGCTGGAGAGATTGAAGAGATTGGTGCAGCCCACCCGATTGATGGATCAGGAGGTCTGGAAGTGGGTCCAGAGTCAAGGGCTGCTCCAGAAGGTGATGATGCAGGAATGGGAACCAAATTTGTCGAGGCCAGTAATGGGCAATGAGGATCATCTTGCATCCCAATGTGGTAGCTTTCTGTATTAGTTTGGGAATCAGGGGAAATGGAGTGAATGCATAAAGAAGTCCCTGAGGTCAATCGTGAACTAGAGCATCTCTGGGGAAGTGTCCGGGAAGAGGGAGGAGAGAGAAGAAATTGTTGCACTTACTGTTGAAGAGGATGGCAAAAAGGTCGCAGCAAGGCTGACCCCATTTGCGGAAGATTTTGTCCGCCACAGTCTGATTGAGAGACCACTCATGAGGCATGAGAATTGCTCTGCTCAGCCTGTCTGCTATAACGTTGGACTTCCCAGGGATGTGCGCTGCTTTCAGAAACCGTTGGGAAGAGATCGCCCACTCCCAAAGTCTGAGTGCTTCTCGACATAAGGGGTAGGACTTGGTTCCGCCCTGCTTGTTGATGTACCATACTACTGACATATTGTCTGTTTGAATTGCAATGGTCCAAGTGCGAAGAGAGTTCTGAAGAGCTTGCAATGCTAAAAGCACGGCCCTCATCTCCAAGACGTTGATATGCAGATGGTACTCGTGAGGCTGCCAGGTGCCTTGGACTGTTCTGCCCTGAAAATGCCCCCCCCCCCACCCGATCAGGGAGGCATCCGTGGTCACCGTAGCTAATGGAGGAGCAAGAACAAATGGTCTGCCCTGGTGTAATGATGGGGAAACCATCCACCAAACAAGCTGGTTTTTGCATGACTGTGTAATCATTATCATGTGAGACATTGGGAGTTGCTGGAAGGACCATTGTGTGAACAGCATCCACTGAAGAATCCTCATGTGAAAACGTGCAAGGGGGACTAGTAAGATAGCCGCTGCCATGAGACCCAGTGTTCTTAGGACGAATCTGGCCTGAAGTTTTTTGCATCCTAATAAGACCTGCACATGTCGTCGAATGTCTAGCACTCTGTCTACTGGAAGTCTCGCTGACATGTCCTTTGTATTTAAGTTTGCGCCTATAAAGGTGATGGATTGACAAGGCGACAATGCAGACTTTTCAAAATTTATTGTGATGCCTAGTTTGGCACAAGTTTGGATGGTGTAGTCTCTGGCTCGCAGCAGGTGATGCCTGGTGGTTGCAGTAAGGAGCCAGTCATCTAAATATGGAAACACCTGGAATCCTTGCTGTCTCAGGTGAGCGGTAACTACTGCCAAACATTTGATGAACACCCTGGGGGCTGTGGTGAGACCAAAGGGCAGAGCTCTGAACTGATAATGACTGGCTCCCAGCCGGAAGCGGAGGAATCTTCTGGAGTGTCTGTCCATTTTGATATGATAGTATGCATCCTGAAGATCTATGGAGCACATCCAATAGTCCTGACCCAGAAAGGGTAAAATGGACTGTAGTGTGACCATCCGGAACTTTGTTCTTTGATCAGACCTGTTTAGTCTGCTGAGATCCAGAATGGGTCTCCAGTCTCCTGTCTTTTTTGGTACCAAAAAGAACCATGAGTAAATTCCGGATCCTTGCTGGTCTGCTGGGACTGACTGGATGGCTCTTTTTCTTAGCAGTTTTGAAATTTCTTGAACTGCTTGATCCCTTAGATTGGGTGGAACATCTGGAAGGGATTTGTTGGGAATGTGTGGAGTGCGAAGGAAGGGGATTTTGTAGCCTTCAGATATGATAGACAGTACCCATTTGTCTTGTGTTATACTTTGCCAGGCTTTTGGGTACAGCGATAATCTTCCCCCGACTGCCTCTGAAGGTGGACAGCCGGGCAGCACTTCACGGATGCTGGAAGGGCTCGTCAGAGAAAGATTCTCTTTGGACCTGATGTTGCGGACACCCTCTGCCCCTAGGGTGGCGTCTATTGTTCCCTCCTCTGCCCCTGGAGGGAAACTCTCCACGTGTGTCAGGCATGGCTCCCTGGGGTTTCCGGAACCACATTTTCCCACTCTTCTGACCCTTGGGATACGGTCTTGAAGGAGTGGAAAAATGGACTCCCACAGCAGAGAGAGTCTTGCCTTCCTGTTCACACCTGGTAAGGGTATCCTTCACCTGTGGTCCAAACAGAGCAGAACCATCAAAGGGGCTGTTGGTGAAAGACACCCTGAAGGGTTCCACAAAATTGCATAACCGCATCCAAGCGTGCCTCCTCAAAGCCACGCCTGTACCTGCGGCCCTACTCACGCTATCGGCTGCATAAGAGATGAGCCGCATGGAGGAGTTTACTACCAAATTAAGAGTCGCCAGCTGGGAGGCAACCTTAGCCTGGGCTCCCGCAGCTGATGGATCTTGAAGGGTGTCTCCTAGCTCTTTAAGGAGATCCCTTTGAAGGCTGGTAAAGTGGCACAAATAGTTCAGCGACCTCATGGAGAAGATCGCTGAGGAAAACATCCACTTCCCATATCTGTCCATCATCCTAGATTCCTTATTAGGGGGATGGACAGATGAAGAAGTTTCAGCCAACTCCTTTTTTGTGGCCATTGCTACCACCATGGCATCAATGGGAACACCCTTGGTCAGAAATTGCTTGTCTTGTGGGGCAGTAATAAATTTTGTAGGCTTGCGGGGAGTTGGTTCCATTGTGTCTGGAGCTGACCACGCCTTTCGAGCCACCACAGACATCAGTGGATTGAAAGGCGGAGACACCAAGGATGTGGAGGGTCGGGATCCGAACGCGTCCAGGAATACCGTCTCATCCACGGAAGGTTTAAGGGTAATCCAGTTCCCCCTCTGCCTAAGAATCTCACGGATGTCTGAGAAGGAGACGTCCTCAGAGGGGGATCTTGGGGACCCTTCCAACTCCTCCAAGTCGGTATATGAAGTGACAGACTCAGGGGAGTCAACATGCTTCCTCTTGCATTTCCTCTTTCGAGGGAGCTCCTCTGAATGAATGGGGGAGGCCTTGGAAGAGGTAGATACACCCAATGGGGTGCCCTGGAGCGCTTGTTCCCCACGTTTGGGGTCTGGAGGAGGGGCAGAGGCAGGAGCAGGCACCATGGGGGGAGGAGCCGATGAGGCTGACAGTGAGGTTGACTCAGATGCCAGCACACTCCTCATGACCTCGAAGGTGCCTCTTCCCGATATCGGAGAAGGCTCCGGCTCCGAAGAGACCGGAATCCTTCCCGGCACTGAGAGAGACGGCTCCGAAGCCGATGTAGGAGCCAAACTCACCTTGCACTGAAGCTCCAAGAGGGAGAACGGGGTCAGACAAGGGTCCGATGCCACTCACTCCCTCGGAGCTGACGAGGGAGTCCCGGCGCCCAGTTCCCTCCAAGGACGGCACCATGGAAGAGATAGGAGCCGACAACGGAACCGAAAGGGGAGGTATCGGTTCTGATGGTCCCACGATCCCAGCCTCAGCATGCTCTGGCTCCGAGCTCAAGGGATGAGTCGAAGGAGGAACTACTGCAGAGACAGGTAGAGCCGAACCCTGATAAGGGGGGCTGGATAGCATTTTAGCCAGGGCCTGCGATTTTAAAAGCTTGCTCACCACTCTCTACAAATCATGGTCAGATAGTCTAGATGACCGAGAAGAGTGGGATCGATGACTTCTCTCCGACTGTAACAAGGGCGACCCCGGAGCCGAATGTATCGACTCTAAGGATGGTGATCTGGAGTGTTTTCGACTCCCTGACGGTTCCGACAGAAGAGTCGGGGCCGACTGGGAGATAGGTACTTCGGCTCCAGTCGGAGCCGAAGTTGGCTTGGAGATAGGTACTTCGGTTCCAGCCGGAACCGAAGTTGAAGCAGATGTCACACCTAACGACGGCTCCGAACTGGGAGCCGGCAGCTTTGATGGCTTGGAAGGTTTCACTGACTGAGCCTTGGCTGGTGATCCTTCAGGTTTAAGCAAACCCCTAAGGATAAGCTTATTCCTACACTCCTGCAGGACTCTTGGACTAAAGGCATGACACAGCGAACAAGAGTCCTGCAGGTGTAGGGCACCCAAGCAATAGACACAAGAAGTGTGACCATCTGTCAGTGGCATTTTCTGACAGCATGAGTCACACTTCTTGAATCCAGACACTTTCGTGTCTTTAGACATTCCTGTAAAGGAAAAATCAAAATACAAAGAAAGAGTACAAAGGGAAGTAGGTAACTAGAAAAAAAACACACACAGTCCACACAAGTTACCACACCCTAAAAGCACACACACACTTTATAATATAAGATGGCTAAATGGACCTACCATCTACCACAATTTCTAATGAAAAAATGTTACTACCTTGAGAAAGGAAACAAGGATAAGCCTCTAACTGAAACGGCTTACCTTAAAAAGGAAAACGGGAGTGGGGGAGGGAGGGAGGGGAAAACTCTCTAAGAAGAAAACAAGTTTTCAACGGGGTTAAACACTAACAAATACCTACAAATACTACAACTATGTATGAACACTAAGTATTCTAACTAATAATGTACAAAAAGTTCTAAATATACCAATAAAGTGAAAAAATACGACCTGAGCCAGTAAACCCAACCTCGTAGCAGAAGTGACAAACGAGATCTGGGTATCTAGTGCCAGGCATCATGGGATATAGGGGGGCCTCGAGCCAGTAAGCAGCTCTCGAGCTTTTGAAGATGGCCGAGTCAGAGCCAAGGATCAGCTCTGAACCCAACCAGCAAGAATGAAGGTGAGATAGACAACTTAACATTGAAGGGTTCCACTGCCATGAGGGCCTGTAATTCAGACACTCTTCTTGCTGAAGTGATGGCGAGAAGGAAGGCTGTTTTCCAAAAAAGGAATTTCAGCTCTGCTGTAGCAGCTGGTTCAAAGGGGGGGGGGGGGTTGAGCTTTTCCTATACAAGTTAAGGTCCCAGGCTGGAGTGGGAGATCGCCTGGGGGGGGGGTCTTAAATTTTTGGCCCCTATAAGGAATTGCTTTAGCAGGTATGAGAGAAGAGGGTTGGCTCAGTATTATAATGTGCTGAAATGGCAGAGACATGAATTTTAATTGACGAGAAGGATAGGCCCTTGTGGAGCATTTCTGTTAAGTACTGTAGAATATGAGGTAAGCTGGGCACCATTGTGCCCATCCCCTGAGCCTGGCTCCAGGAATAGTATCTTTTCCACTTTTCAGCATAGGATTTTCTAGTACTAGGCCCTCCTTGCCTCCAGAATGACATCCAGTACCTGCTTAGTGAGGGATGCTAGGGGAGAGCTCAGGGAATTAGCCAGGTTGCAAGGTTCAGGGTTTGACAGTAAGGGTGCAGAATCTGGCCCGCCTGCTGAGACAGCAGGGAAGGGGTCTGAGGCAGGTGCCATGGTTGTAGCAGTGTCATACTGCACAAGAGGGGGGGTACCAGTGTTGGCATGGCCAGTATGGTGCAATCAGTATTGTCCTTGGCTTGTCTTGTTTGATCTTTAGTAGAACCTTTGAGAGGAGAGGCAGAGGGATAAAAGGCATAAACTGAGAGGCTTTTCCCGGTAAAGGACAGGGCATCCACTTTCCAAGCTAGACTGTGGGGAGTTCTTGTGCAGAATTTGTTTAATTGGTAGTTCTGAGGGGAGGCAAACAGGTCTACCTCTGGAGTCCCCCATTTGTTCCTCAAGAGGTTGAATATTTTGGGCTCTAGTTTACATTCATGTGGGTCCATGAGATTTCTGCTTAAGTCGTCTGCCAGTGAAGTTAGCTTGCCTGGCAGGAATTGTGCTTGTACGTGTACTTGGTAGCTCAAGGCTGTGTCCCACAGACCCGTGGCTAGTCTGCAGAGAGGGTACAAGTGGGTTCCCCCCCTGCTTATGTACCACATAACTATGGTGTTGTCTGTCTTTACCAATAGTTGTTCTGGAAGAAAACGGTCTTTGAAGGCTGTCAGAGCATTCTGTACAGCTAATATTTCTTTCTGATTGATATGCAGGTGCATCTGTCTCGGGTTCCATTTGCCCTGAATGCACTGCCCTGCCATGTGAGCTCACCATGCATAGACTGATGCGTCTGTTGGTAGGGTTTGTGTGGCAGGGGGTAGAGTGAAAGGGAGTCCTTTCTTGTGGTAGCAGGCCTCTGCCCACCAGAGGAACTCTGTCTTTATACAAGTGATGATAGAAATCATTGTTTCCAGGTCCTGAGAATGTTGACACCATAGGCTTTTTAGATACCATTGGAGTTTCCTCATATGCAGTCTTGCATATGAAATTAGAAGAATGTAAGAGGCCATGAACCCCAGAGCTTGCAGTATTTTCCTTGCAGATAGCTGGGGTTTTGTGGCCAATAGTTTGAGGTAGGTTGCCAAATAAACTTGTTTCCCTGGAGTGAGGAATGCCATCTGGGAAGTTGTGTTCAAGCTTGCTCCCAGGAATACAACCTGCTGGCAGGGTACTAGGTGAGATTTCTTTTTGCTGATGGTGTACCCCAGTGACGTTAGAAGTTTCTTTACGAATGCCAGGTGTTATAATAGCAAGCCCTGGCTTTCTGCCTGAATCAGACAATCGTCCAATTATGGGTAAATTTGAGTATTTCTCTGCCTGCAAAATGCAGTGGCTGCAGCTAGACACTTTGTGAACACCCTGGGCACAGTAGATTAGCCAAAGGGAAGTGCAGAGAACTGAAAGTGCATGCAGCCCACCCTGAAACATATGTATTGTCTGCAGGATCCTCTTATTGGGATGTGCAGGTAAGCTTCCTTTAAGTCTACGGTTGCCAGCCAGGCATCCTTGGCTAGCATAGGAAGAAGCTGTTGAAGAGTTAGTATTTTGAATTTTGGAACCATCAGAAAGGTGTTGAGAATAGAGAGGTCCAGGATAAGATGCCAGTTGTTGTCTTTTCTGCGTACCAGAAAAAGTCTTGAATAAAAACCTTGTCCCATTTGTTCTGCTGGGACAGGTTGAATAGCCCTGATACTGAGAAAAGAGAGAACCTGTTGTTGGGCCTCCACCCTCTGATTTGGGGGTAGGTCTGGCTAACCATTTGGGGTTGGTAGTGTGTGGAAATGGAATCTGTATCCTTGGGAAACTATGTTCAAAACCCATTTGTCCTGGGTAATGAGTTCCCAGTTTTTTGCATGCAGGGCGAGCTTTCCTCCTAAAGGAGCAGGTAGTAGAACAGGGCCTGGAAGGTTTCAGGTTAAGTCATTGTGCCATTTTTCCGTAGGGGGGTGACTTACTACTCTCCCTGCTTTGGGAGTGGGAGCCCCCCACTGCTTAGATTTGTGCATAGTCTGAGACTGTAGCCTAGGTGGTCTGCTGTTCCTGGGTTTGAACTGAGAAGGCCTGGAAGGGACTGGAAAGGGCCAGTACTTTGAAAGCCAATGCCTACTGAATCTTGGAGGCTGTACTTGTAGGAAATCTTTAACAGTTTGCATATATTTAGCTTTTTCCTCCATCCTTTTGAGGACTTCTGCTTTGTTGCCAAAAAGGAGGTCTTGGTTTAAGGGAGCATCCAGTAATTTAGCTTTAACATGATCTGGCAAATTTTGTTCCTTAAGCCAAGCATGCCTTCTAAGTAAAGCCCCAGTGACAGCAGCCCTACAAGATGCTTCTAAAGAGTCAAAACCACATTGCAAAGTATGTTTACCAACTTGTTCTGCAGAATGCATTAAATCTTGCAATTCTTTGTGTTCAACACAGTCAGGAATCAACATAATTTTCTGCCTAAGCAATCCTATAATATGCTGGTAATACCTTAACATATGAAACTGGCAATTTAAAGCCCTAATGGCCAAAGTAGCAGAAGTGTATACCTTCTTACCCCATCTGTCCAAGGCTCTAGAATCTCTATCAGAAGGGGTAGGGTTTTTGGCAGCAGTAGCCTTAATGCCTTTTGGTCCTAGGGAAATGGTCTCTGAATCTGCAGAAGGATTCTTGAAGAGGAACTTGTGATAGTCAGGTACTTTGTAGTACCGGTCAGGTTTTCTGGGAGCTGGAGGTAAAGTGTCTGGGGTAAGGCTAAATTCCAAGAAAGCATCATCTACTATGTCCAGAACAGGAGGGATAGCTAAAGGCCTGTGTTGAGGTAGGAGTAAGAATTCCCTAAGTCTCTTTTTGGACTAATCTTGGCTTTCCCAGCGGAAATGCTCCCTAAGAGTGTGCAAGGTTTCACCGAAAGAAAAATCTTCTGGAGGGGAAGCAGAGGGAATGAAATCCTCTGCATCAGAATCCTCATAAGTAGATAAGGGCAAATATCCTGGTAATCAGAAGGAGAAGAAATATCAGATTCCTGATCAGAAGAATCAGAAAGAAAATCAGTTCTACGTCTCTTAGAGGGGAAAGGCTGGCTTCCCCTAATTAAGGTAATAAATTTGTTTTTTAGGCATATGGGCCTGAGCCTGCAGTTTGGTCGTCGGGTTTCTAGGCGTAGTGCGAGTTTTTGTCCTGGATAAAAATGATGGCGTTGGTTTAATATGAATGTCTGTATGCCTGAATACACCCTCAGAAGCCAGTGCCTGCACAGTGGCTCCGGACTCATCCAAGGTAGAGACATCTGCAGGCGCCATAGTCAAAGAAGCATCTTGCGGCATACTCCGAATGGGTCTCAGTAGAGGCCTGCGAATCAGAAGTAGAGAGTATCAGGGACTGCAAAAGCACCTCACTGAGTACTGGCAGATTGGTGACTAGCTTAACGGAAGCGCCATCGGCAGTTTTGGACCTATGCGGTCTGTCTCTGTCTTTATCCTTACGTTTTTTCGGAAGATCGGTAGTCGGATGGCTTGACGAAGCCATTTCAGAGTACACAGAATGAGTATGAAAGTAATTAGCTGGAAAAACAGCCTGACGACGAATAGTTTAGGCATTGAACAAGGCACAAAACCAATAACGAGGGACGTCATGGTCTGGGCCTAAACAGGGGATGCAGTAAGAATGAAAATCTCTATGAGGTATTTGCTTTCCACAGGGAAGACAATTGTTAACGTATACTGACATCGGTTAGAGCATGAAAAAGGATTCCGAATGGGGTACTTAGCTTTTTTGAAGACTTCGGGTCTGAAACTCAAAAACGAAAATTTCAGGAGTCGGCCGACCGACACTTGCAAACTGCTTCTGCTTCGGGCACCGCACGACAAGAAAGACTGGTGTAATGGTGTCGGCTGCATGTTTAATACACCTGACCACCTGACATCAAGGAAGAAGCGACAGCATCCGACACAGAAATCCAAAGACTCTGGTATTCAGGCCGGCTGAGGGCTACTTGCAGGCAGATAACCCAAATGTGATGACTGCAACAACACAAAGAACATCTGTGGTTCCTATAAATATATCCAACAGGTCTCTCATAGGGGTCTATAGCATAATCCCGAAAAGTCAGGTCAGCAAATGGCATTTACATTGAAAATGCCATTAATCAAACTCGCTCTTGTGGGGGGGGGGGGGCTCAGCCCCCCAACCCCACCCCCACTAATTATACATACCAACTCAGAGATCGCACTACAGTGAGGAAAAGGCAAATTTTCCAATCTTCACTGTACCGCAATCTCACTATAATAGTTTGCGGAATGGCATTTTCGATGTAAAATGCTGTTCGCTGAACTGACTCTTCGAACATGTAATATAGACCCTCTCATGGTCATGGACAGGGGGAAGAAGGGTGGGGAGGCTGAGGAAGAATGAAAATAACACAGATGGAATATTATGGTAGGAACATAACTTTTTTTATCTGATGTTGTCATTTTCATTCTTTCCTCAAAACTGCGGGACAGAGTCCCCAGCTACAATAACCAAGGGTGGCCCTCATGGAAGGATATTACAGAGCACTGCAGAACTAAAGGCAGTTCTATTCTTGGAGATAATGTCCAACGTATAGTATGTAATAAAGGTGTGGTAATTTGACCAAGTAGTGCACAAATGTCATCAATAGACATTGTTGACCAAAAGCCCTGAAGTCACCATGGACCTCACAGAATGTGCCTTGATTTGGCTCGGTAAGGGTATGTTTTTGGGAGAGTAAACAAAGGAAATGCAATCTTTCAAACATTTAGCCAGAGCAATCTTTTTTTTTATATGCCTTTACTGAATTATTATATGTGACATATGCAAATTTAAATTAATATAAAAGTAATCAAACTATATTTGCATAAACATTTTACTTCACATATATTGCTATATTATCATATAACCTAAGCAATATTACATAAATTATTCAATTTCTGCTTTTTAACAATAAACATCTTTATTAAACCATCACTTACTACATAGGCAATCAAACATTTATATAAATGAAAACAAGCCACACTAACACCATCCTATTCTCAAGCATTTTACATCAGAAACCATACTGACACAATCCCAATTGCAAACATTATACATCACTTATAATCTACCCAATCTTTCTCAATCAAACATTACATAGCTCATTTAAGTCATGCTGCCTTTTAGACGTCATTCCTGCCTTGTATGTATTGCTCTCAAAATTCCTATGTTTTCCTATGTTGTTTGCTCCTACCCTTTTCTAAAGATGTTGTTTTATCTCTGTTACTATATTCACTACTTCCAGTATAGCTGGTTTAGATTTTGATTTCAATTTTCTAGTAACTGCTTTTTTGGCAGCCACCATTATTAGACACAGCAAGGCCTTACCATGTCTAGGCAATTCTGATACTGTGTCACAGCTCAGAAAAATCATCTCCCTCATCAGATCAATCTGCCCACCCAGCATCTCTGACAGTGCATCCCGCAGGGAATCCTTAAAGTCTGTGCCAAATCATCTCCCTTGTCAGATCAATCTGCCCACCCAGCATCTCTGACAGTGCATCCCGCAGGGAATCCTTAAAGTCTACCAACTTCACTGCACTCCCAGAAAATATATTCCCAATTACCTCTTTCTTACCCTTAACTTCTCCAGCATTTACTGTCTGCCTGAGGGAAAAGTCTCTGGACTCTACTTGGGGTATAAAAATATATATGTAAACATTTCCAGGCAAAAATCATAAATCTTCTAGATTCTGTTGCATATTTGGGAGACATGCATATATCCTCTCATTGTTTTCTTGTGAATTGTTTATTCACTCTCTCTTCCCAATCCTTTCTAACCTCCTCTGATTGATTCTTGTAGTTATCATGCAATATTTTATATGCTCTACTAATTATTCCCTTTTTAATGGCAGCTGCTGTTCTAGATTCTATTAAAAACTCTACCAGTGCTGGTTTTTCATTTAGGACCCCCTATTTCTTTCTCTTTGCCTTTACTCTGAAATCAATCACTGATAGGGAAGGCAATCTCTAACCTGCAGTCCAAATAAATTATTGGCGTCTTCCCATTCTATCATCTTTCCCTCTCTAGTTACTTGCTCCGAATACCTTGGTTCCTTTGCCCGTTTTCTCCAATAAATTTCGGCCCCCTCTTGGCTACTGTCTGTATCCCTAATTGTATTCATCCCTATCGGCAGGATCTCCTTTCTCCATTCCCATGTTGGTTTAGGTCTTAGAATAAACTCTGCTACTTTACAGATATAACATTCTGCATAATTATTATTATTCTCCTTAAAGGCCTGCATCCAAAATCCCAGTCTCTCCTTGTTTCTTGAACTTCCCCCGTTTCATCATCATCCCTTTCTATTTTGAATTACAGTTTTCTGCTTGTGCTATGTATAAGAGTCTTAACTGTGTAGCTCTGAAATCCCCCTTCAAATTGGGCAATCCTAATCCGCCCTGTTGTACTGGAAGAATCAGCTTATCCCACTTGACCTTTGCCATCTTCCCCTCCCAGATAACATCCTTCCCCTCTTTATTAATTGCTACCCAGAACTTCTTCTCTGGCTGACAGAAATATGCCTGACCTGTGTATAAGAATAAAGGGACTAAAAACATTTTAACTGCTTGTATCTTACTATCCATATCTATAAAAACAAAGCTTCCATTTTCTCAATTTTTGTATTATCTTTTGTTTAGTCTCTTCCCACATATCCTTACCTGCCACACTAGAGTTATTTTTAATTCATACTCCTAAATATTTCCTTTTATCATGTCGCATAAATATGGGTATTCCTGAACCAGTTAATGTGTGGGTACATAATTTACCACTATTGCCTTTGTTTTAGGTTCATAGGTTCATACTAGGCTATCTGCCCTAGGGCATTTATAAGCCTAGCCAGAATGTGTTTGGCTTTCGCCACCCATTTTAAATTTATTTTGCTATGCCCTTTTTCGAGGTTAGTATATTGTGCCTCTGTCCATCAGTGACACAGAAGTGATACCCGGGGTAAACCTACGATCTCCCATCCACTTATCAAGATTCCTCTTGAAGAGAGTCAATGAGGGACTCTGCCTAACCTGGACTGGGATTTTATTCCAGAGTGAAGGGAGCCTCTTCTGGGTTATGAATCTGTCCCTCCAGCATGTCCTATTTATTTCAGTGCTGAGGTTCAAGTCTCTCGAGCGCGTAGCACGATGGGATTTGGATTTTCTGAGGTGCAGCATGTCCATTAATTCCGGGTTGGACATGGCTTTATACGTCAGGCACAGATCGCCTCTGAACAGGCGGTATGCCACTGAGTAGAGCTGGAGTTTCTTTAACCGGGCAGCATATGGCATCTGTTTGAGCCCTTTGATCCTCTTGGTGAGGTACTTTTGGGGTCTTTCCAGTTGCTGCAGGTGTCTGGTAAGGTACATCCCAAAGGGGCATTGTACTCAATTATGGGCCTGATGAGGGATAAGTAAAGAGGCACGATGACCTCCCCTGATCTAGATGTGAATCCCTTCATGATTAGATGGGCTATATAAAATGTTTTTCTAACCACTTTGGCCACGTGGTTGTCAAATGAGAGATTGCTATCAACTTGGGTCCCCAGGTCCCTAATTACTTCTTCTGTACTTAATGGATTACCACCTATGTGGTAATTTGTGGGCACTTTGTTTTTGCCAAAGGGGAAGACTATACACTTTTTGGCATTTAGCTTGAGGCCATGGCTCTGGCACCAGTTGTCTGTTTCTATGAGGCCCTTTTGGAGGATGCTTGTGTCAGCTGGAGAATCGATTACGGCGCCCAGTTTGCAGTCATCTGCAAACTTGGTCAGCCACAGTCTTTCCCTGTTGGCCTGTACCTCCGAGAAATATATACCGAACAAGAGAGGTCCCAGGACTGAGCCTTGTGGGACACCACTTGTAACTGGTTTGGAGTCTGACATGGCTCCAGCAATTCTAACCATGTGGGTTCTGTCCTTGAGCCAGTTTGCAATCCATCTAGTGACATAGGGGTTTATATTTAAGCTGTTTTAGCTTCATTAAGTTTTAGCTTCATTAATTTTGTATCCCAAAAAATTCTGAAACAGTCTAAAAATGTTCCACAACACTAATATCTTTTCCTGATTTTGTCAGGTACAAAATAATATCATCTGCAAATAAAGCCAGCTTTTCTTGATTACCATACCAAGCATATCCTTGAATTTCTGAGTCCCTTATTTTTGTGCCAATGGCTCAAAATATAATGCAAACAATAAAGGGGAAAGGGGACACCCCTGCCTGGTTCCTCTGCTCAAGCAGAAATTATCAAAGAGGACCCCACACACTTTAATTTTCACTTCCAATCCCTTATATATTCTAACTAGCCTTAGATTTTTTTCAGGAAATGCAAATGCTTCCATTGTCCTGCTCATAGAGTCCCAGCTTACTCTGTCAAATGCTTTCTCTGCATCAAGACCCACCAACAACAATGCTATTTTCTTACATTCTGCTTCCCTCTGGTTCATCAATGTTCTGTTAATGTTGTCAAATGTTTGCCTCCCCTCCACAAAACTACATGGATCCATATCTATCAGTTTTGGCATTACTTTTGCCATTATTTTAGCCATTATAGACATGGACACTTTATAATCATGGTTTAGTATTGAATTGGGCCTGTATGAAGCTGGATCTGATGGATCCTTACTCTTTAGATATTACAGCTACCACTGCTTTCTTCCAGGATGGTGGTAACTTCTCCTCTTCTTAAGATACCGTTAAGCAAAACCTTCCAGATCTTTATCGTTTTTTTTCTCTCCTAGCTTCCAAATTTCCACAAGAATACCATCCATTCTTGGGGACTTTCCTGTAGATTGGTTATATATCACAATTTTAGTAATACATCAGAATTTTTATCTCATCTCCTCCTATCCTGTTAATAATTGAGCCTCATCTACCTCTAACCGTGGCATACTTCTTGATTTTGATATTTCTCTGCTTTATACAGACTCACATAGACTTTACAAAATACTTCTAATACCTCTGCAGGATCTCTTGTTACCTTTGTTACAGGCTCCTTACATTTGGTGACAGCCCCTTCTACTTTCTGTTGCCTGAGTAACTGTGATAAAAGTTTTTGTGCTCTAGTGTTATAAAAAAACAGTTGCTTAACATCAATCTTTCGAAGCTCATGCATATTATCGAGGTAACCCCTTATTTTCTGCTTAGCATTCTGCAGTTGATCCTCTTCTTGTTCTGTGAGACCCCCCCTATACTGCAATACTTTTTGTTAGTCCCTCTAAATAATTCTTGTTACTTCTTAACAATAGCTCCCTTTCTTTAATTTCTACCCTATTTTTAAACTCCATCTTAATTTTATCCCACTTCCTAGCTATATTTTCAGAATAAATTTCTATCCTCTCTGACAGCTCCTGAATAATCTCCATTACCCATTCCTTAAATTCCTCTCTTTTCAACAGACAGGTGGGGAAAGTGCCAATGTGTCATTTTTATTTCATTACCCTGTGTTTTGATTTTAGCTATTATTGGCGCATGATCTGAAAAACTTATTGAGTGGGGATCAAGACATTCAATTAAATGCACGTTTCTGTGAAATGTGAATTATGTCTAGCCTATCCCAGTTTTTAATATCTTGGGGAATAATACGCAAATTCACTCCACACTCCTATTACTGAATTCACATCTTCCATGCCAAATATTTTCATAAATCTCTTCAAAAATCTACCCTCCTTTGTTATATTTTCCCTTAAGGGCCCCTCCACCACATCTTCACTGCTGCAAATTAAATTCCATTCTCCACCTATAAGTAATATTCCTTGCTGAAAACTGATAATTTCTCACAGAATTTTCTTAAGCCCCATTAAGGCAGTTTTAGGTGGAATGCAAACACATGCCAGTATAATCCTCCTCCCTTGCCAGAAGCCCCTTGGCACTAGAAATCTGCCATTATATTATCTTTTTATCTTCTTCTATCACTGTTGGAGCTCCTCTTGCAATTAATGTAAGTACTCCTCTTTTCCTTTGTCCCAGGTACTCTGCTGAACAACCATCCTGAAAGCCTTTCTTTATCAAATTCACATGTTCGGTTCTTTCTAAGTGTGTCTCCTGTAAAATAGCTATTTGCACTCTATTTTTTCTAATACAGTTCACTACTCTTTCTTGTTTGTATTTATCTGTGAGGCCATTTACATTTAAAGACATTAAAGAAAGCATTGTTGTATTAAAAACCTATTATTCCCACCTTTTATGTACAACACATTTTTCGTTAAATGTCTAGTTCCAGCTTTTGTGTCACATGCATAAACTGTTTAGGAGGTTGAACTTTTATACAGTTGTTTCTTGTCATACACATTTGAGCCTATGTCATATCTTATAATATTTTTGTTTTATAGAAAACCCTCAAACAAAAAAAACACCCCCCAATATCCTCCTAAAACATATTAACTTGATACTAATACACAAAACTATGTACACCTTTAAATATTGAAGTTTTACCCTCCTATTAAGTACAAAAGTCCCAAAGTTTTAGCCATAGCAATCTTGGTAACAGCTCGCTCTTCCCTCACATCTGAATAAGATACAAACAGCTGCTCTGATTTCCTGCAGGATTTTGTTCTGTCCAGGTAAAAACTTGTTATCGATGAACATTAGGAAGATGCAGTATATACTCTCCTTTGTTTTGAAAGTTGGGAAAGAAAAGAGGATTGTCAATAGATTGACTGATTATTTTCTGTAGCCACTTTTGGAAAAAAGGATGGGATGGTACGCAGTTACTCTAGCTTTGTAAAAGATTAAATAAGGAGGTTTAGAAGAAAGGGGTTGCAGTTCTGAAACTCTTCTTGCTGAGGTGATAGCAACCAGAAAAACTGTCTTCCATGAAAGAAATTTCAAGTCTACCTTAGCTGCAGGTTCAAATGGAGGAAGGACTAGAGCTTGTAAGATCATGGTCAGATCTCACGGAGGAGTCGGATCCTTAATCAGGGGGCAAAGCAAAAAGGTACCTCTTAGGAACATTTTGCAAAGTTTAGATGAAGCCAGAGATGATGAATGTTCCCCAGTATAAAAATTAGAAATGGCTGCTAGCTGGACTTTTATGGTGGAGTAGCTGGTTCCATTATGGAAAAGGGAAGCCAAGAAATCCAAAACTTTTGAAGTAGTTGCAGCAAAAGGATCTATTTGTCCTGTTGGGCCCTTATAGAAAACCTCTTCCATTTCTTTTTATAAATTTTCCTGGTAGAAGACTTGTGAGCGGAAATCAAAATTTTTCAGACTGGGGGTGAAAGTCTGGAATGTCTTGCCATCATCAGAACTGGAGAATCCATGCAGTTAATTTCAGTCTCTGGAGATCTGGGTGAGTGTGCCCTAAGGGATGAGCAAGCAGATCTGGAACAGGTTCCAGAGTCACTGGTGGGCAAATTAGATGAGACCAAAGAAAGGTGAACCAGACTTGACAAGGCCAAAAGGGGGCAATGAGGATAACTTTGCTCTTCAACCCATATGCTTTCTGTACGAATTTGGGAATCAGGTGAATTGGAAGAAAAGCATAAAGTAGACCAGGGGCCAATCATGGACTAGTGCATCCCTTGGTGACCGTCCCTGAGGAGGATTCACGGCAAAGAAATTGCTGCATTTGTTGTTGAAGGGAGGCGCAAATAGATCTAAGCAGGGTTGACCCCATTTGAGGAAAATCATATTTTCCACTGACTGATTCAGAGATCACTCATGAGGCATCAAAATAACTCAGCTGAGCCTGTCCGTCAGGATGTTGGTCTCCCCTGGGATGCTCATTATAGTAAGAAAGCAGTTAGTAGAGGTCACCCACTGCCACACTCTCATAGCTTCTCGACACATCAGGTAAGATCTGGTTCCTCCCTGTTTGTTGATGTACCAGGCTACTGACATATTGTCTGACTGTACTGCAATGGTCTCTAGAGCAAAAAAGCTGTGAAGTGCTTGCAATGCTAGAAGGACTACTCTTGTATCTATGGCATTGATTTGCAACTTAGTCTCCTTAGAAGCCCACATACCTTGGACTGTCAACCCAAAAGATGCCCCCCCACCAATCTGGGAAGCATCCGTGGTCAGCATAGTTTTGGGAAGGAGAAGAACAAAGGGCCATCCCAGATCAACCTCTGAAGAATGAAGCCACCAAAGAAGGGTTGCAAATTTGAAATCCTGTCTGTCATGAGGTAGGCCCGGGTTGATGTTATGTCAAGACGTGCTCCTATGAAGTCTATGGTTTGTGCTCTTTGCAGTTGAGATTTCTGTGTGTTGACTGTCATGCCAACAGCAGGAGCTAGCTGTAACAGACAATCACTGGCTTGAACACGTATATGCCCTGTTAGTGCAGTTAGGCGCCAGTCATCCAGATATGGAAACACATGGAATCCCTGCAGCCTGAGCTGCTCTGCAACTATCACATTTGGTGAACACCCTGAGGGCTGTGGCGAGACCAAATGAAAGTGATCTGAACTGATAATGGCTGGCTCCCATCCTGAAATGCAGGTACCTTCTGGAGCGCCTGTCCATTTTGATGTGGTAGTACTCATCCTTCAGGTCTAAAGAGCACATCCAGCCATCCATTCTCAAAAGAGGTAGAATGGATTGGACTGTGACCATCCTGAATTTTGAATTCTTTACCGATTTGTTCAGGGATATCAGGTCCAGGATCGGCTTCCAGGCCCCTGTTCTTTTGGAACCAAAAAGAACCTTCAGTAAATGTCCAATCCAATTTGGTCTGGGAGGGACCTCCTGGATGACTCTCTTTTTTTTTTTTTGCAGCATTTTTCTAATTTCTTGAGCTGCCTTCTCCCTCTGATTGGGTGGAACATCGGGGAGGTGAGCCTTTGGTTTGGGGTTTTCCAAAAGGGAATGAAGTATCCTCTGGATACGATCCTTAGCACCCACTGGTCATTGGTGATGACTGTCCAGGCTTGTGGGTGTAAGGAAAAGTGTGCCCCAACTGCTTCCAGAGGAGGGCATCCAGGCACCCATTCAGGAGCACTGGAAGGGTCCCTCTGAGAAGGCATCCTGAGACTCTGAGTTCTGTGGACGCCCTCTGCCACGGAGGAGGCATCTCCCATTTTAACTGCTACCCCCTCTGCCTCTGGAGGAAAAGCCTCCCTGAGACTCATGAAAACAACATTGAGATTTCTTAAATCACAAATTTTTCCCCCATGCTAGCTCCTGCAGAAGGAGCTTTGTGGGGTAGAAACATGGATTCCGATGGCAGACAAGGTCTTCCCATCTTTCTCACTATCGGAGAGTGTGTCTCTGACTTTGACTGAACAAGGATGATCTGAAGGGTGCATTAATTAATGATGCCTTGAAAGATTACGCAAAGTGACACAGCTGCATTCAAGCATGGTGCCTAATGGTAATGTCCAAACGAGCTGCCCTAGAGGCACCCTTTGCAGCATGGGAAATCAACCTCATGGACACATTAGATACTGATTGTAGAATGGCCATTCCAGAAGAAAAGGTTTTCTGTTCCTCAGTAGACACGGACTCTGGGGCAGAGCTAGACAGTTCTTTGACAAGGTTCCTCTGTAACCTAGTAAAGTGGGACAAGTAGGTTAACGCTTGTAAAGTGAAGGTGGCTGAAGCGTACACTCTCTTGCTAAACTTCTCCACAGTCCTAGATTCTCTGTGAGGGGATGGACAGTGGAGCTTTCCTGAGCCACCTCCTTCTTAGTGGGTGCCACAAACACCATGGCATCTACTAGAAACCCTTTTGTTCTATGTGTCCTATCTGTAGGTGCACTAAGAATCTTGTCGGCTCTCTTCAGTATGGGCTCCACAGTGTTCGGTTCCTTCCATGCCCTGGTAGATACAAGGTCAATAAAAGCATCTGCAGGGGTGGGAAACCCAGGATGTAGATGGGTTGGACCCAACAGCACTGTTTCCTCTGAGGTGGGATTTTGGGTAGACTAACTACCTCTCTGTTGGAGCATCTCTAGGATGTCTGCGAAGGAGACATCATCAGGTGGAGATCCCGAGGACCCCTCCCCTTCCTTGAAATCAGTGTCAGTAGTGATTGATTCCTGGAGGGAATCCAAGTGCCTCCTTTTACATCATCTCTCCCGAGGAAACTCCTCGATGGGATGCTCTGGGAAGATGTTGGAAGAAAACTGGGGTTCCACTGACAGAATAGGTTGAAGGCTTCCTAGGGCCAGCTGTCCTCATGGTAGACGAGAGGCCTCAGCCACAGGATCCACAGATATGGGGAGTGGTGCTGAATGAGAAAGAACCAAGGGTTTCCTAGGATGAAAGAGAATCCTGTTCACCACTTTGAAGGCAGAGGAACGTGGAGTACCTGAGAGTCATCCCTCCAGTGCTGAAGTTATCGGAACAGACACCCCCCAAGCACTTGGAACCCTCCGCTCAGAAGGAGAAGTCGGTCCCAAGCTGCTGAACACTGAAGTTCTGAGGGGCAGCAATGGCTCCAAAACGTTCAGAGTCGAATTCAACCCCCCCACCTACAGCTCCATGACATGCTAGGAATAAACATGATCAGAGCAGAGTGCATCGGTTTGGCTACTGGAGATGAAGTGATTAACACTAGCAGCTCCAACATCTCGGTTCCTGGGAACAATGTAGCTGCATGCTCTGAAACTGAAGGTCAGATCAGAGAAGGAGCCACAAGGCAAAAAGAAGAGTCTGTTCACAGATCCAGTCGGGTAGAGCTGGCAAAATCCCCAACTTAATCTGTTCCTGAAGAAACTGCCTCATCAGCCTATTCACATAGTTCTTGGAAAATCTAAGAGCAGACCTGATGGAAGAAGATGCTAAGGGTGGTCTTGAAGGTTTCCTAGGAGAGATCTCCCACAGGGGAGATCTCTGTGCTGACACATATGGCTCCAAGCTGGTGAGTGGAGCCCGAGGTGGACAAGGACAATGTGGACTGGAGAGGGTCAGTTCCGAAGCCTTTGGCTATGAAGGCTTTAGCACCTTTTTGTCAGGCTCAGAAGCAGAGGAAGAAGACCTGATCGGGGAACATTTCCTGTGTTCCTTGTGTTTTCTGGAGGGAGGTTGAGACCCTGAACCAGAAGGAACAGCAGAAGAGGAAGATGAAGGAAGCAAACCCTTGAGTGTGAGCCTGTTCCTTCTATCCGTAAGAGCACATGGATGGAAAGCCTTACATACAGCACAAGAGCTATCCAGATGAGCAGGCCCTAGACAATACACACTTCCATTAGGCATCGGATAATGGGATCTTGTGCCCACAGGAAGTGCATTTCTTAAAACCTAATGGTTTCTCGGACTTAGTATCACACTGACTCTGCCATAACTAGTTTTTTTTTTTTTTAACTTAAAAGGCGAGAGAGAAAGAGAGAGTTAGAGAAGGCAGGAAGGAATTTAGGATGGACAGAAAAAAAAATGACTAACCAGCAAATTCAGAGATATGAAAAACAAACCACAGTATGTAAATAGTGACAGAGAAGACGAGAAAAAATTAAAATCTGACTCGCACTCTTTCCTAATCACCCAAAAAAAACCACCGGAGGACCTCTACAGTGACAATGCCTCAAAGCTTACTCTACGAGCAGCAAACAAGATCTGAGGTAGGCTAGTGGAATGAGGCATTATGGGTAGTAGTATGGGAGGAGCTTGAGCTTCGAATCTCTAGCTTCGAAAATGGCCGAGTCAAATCCAAGACCCACCGGTTGAGGAACAAATGAAAATCACATCATCAGATCAGACTTTGTTGTTTTGAAGGGGTTTGAACCCCATAAGTAGCAGGAAGTAATTCTTTGAGAATGAGCTTGTTTCACCCATTGGCCAAAGCTCTTAGATTAAAAGCAGAGCATAGCAAACAGAACATGTTAAAGTAGTCTGGTTCCAGACAATAAACACACTTCTTGAGGGCATCTGAATTGCGGATCTTATGCCCAAATGAAGTGCATTTCTTAAAACCTGTTGTTTTTCTGACATAACTGAAAGAAAAAGTTATTACCAACAACGGTAAAAGAGTAATACCTACAAAAGGTACAGGAAAGTATACCAACTATGGCATAAGGAAAACTACCACAGGTAGGAGAAAAAGAAAGGAAAAATGTATCCCTAATGCCAGTGAAAGCTAAGAGTGAAAAAGAAAAAGGAAAGAAAATTATTTTAAGTATAAATTAGTAGAATAAATTTGAATTAAATATTCTTACTATGCTCGAGAGTGGAACCTGCATCTAATCACGATGATGACAAATGAGATCTGAGGCAATGGGGAGGGAATAGAGCATTATGGGTAGAGGGAGGAGCTCAAGAACTGAATCCAAAGTGTAGTATATGCGGCCAAGTCAGATCAGAGGATCGGATCCAAACCAGTTAGTGAGAAAGAATGAAAAGGACAACAACAGATTATTATGCTAAGACTCTGACTCTAGGGAATCAGGGAAGATACCCAAAAGGCATAGGGAGTCACTGCCAGAGAGAAATGGGGATCTCTTCCTTTTTCTGAGAGGAAGAAGAGGCAGATTGTAATGACTAATGCCTTACAAAGGCCCTCAGCAAAAATACCACTCCTTTTTAAACTCCCTAGAAGATTGAAAACATGAGAAAGCAGCATATTTGGCTTTCTGTGACTTCTTCAGTGTTCCTAAAGAAGATCCCAAATCAGAAGAGCAAGGCTGAATTTGGGGACTATGTATCTCTTCCTTTACCCTTACTTGAGGGCTGAAATCCACCCCCTTAACCAGAAAACAGTGTTCTCCCTTCTTAGATGAAAGAATACATCTGATACATCTGGTTTTGGAGGACATAGCAGTCTCCCAACCCTTAAAAGCATCTCTCTAAGCATCACCAGAGGGATTGGAAGCAAGAGATGGAAAGTCCAAGGACTCCAAAAGGGCCACAGTGAATACATCCATCAAAGGCCAGGACAGAGAAGATGCAGAAGCTGCCACTTTGGTCACCTCTCTGGAACTCTCTCTCTTTTTCAGAAAAAGGCAGGAGAGGTAATCCAAGGTAACAGCAAATGGTTCCATCACAGAGTTCATTAAAGCCCTCAGTCTCTGGTCCTCAAGGAAAATACTGAGGGAATGTAGCCTACTTGTACTAATTTTGGAGGTAAGGGATTGACAGATACAACAGACACCCAAAAGTTTGACACTGAAGCTGACCACTAAATAGCTGAAGACACAGAGAAGACATTTATTCAATATCTTCTAATACCAAAAAAGTCTGAATTTTCACACCTGCACATCTGCTTTTATACTGGCACACACTTGTGTGTCTTCAGATGTATGGTACATGAGGAAGGAGCCTAAAAGCTTTTTGTATATGGGACGGACATCTGATCCTTGCCAGGAATCTTCATATTCAGCTTTACGCTTCTGCAACAGATATCTAATTACAAGCATCTTTGTTTTCTCCCTTGTCTTAATGGACAATAAAAGTGAACATGCCTTATTTGATTACACTCAAGACATCTAACATCAAAACTTAGGTGTGTACCTGAACCTGTGGCTTCCCTTTTGTCCTGATGGCTTAGGCTGCCTCCCACAAATTCCTCTATATCCATGTGCACTGCTGGGTTCCCCCCCTCCTACACAACCTGATATCTAGGTTAAAGTCCGCTTTCCTCCCCAGCTCTTCAGCAGTGTTAACACTCACGTTTGCCTCCCCCACCCTAAATCCTCATATCCTCAGGCATAGTCCTGATGGCTTGTTCACTGACCAAAGACTCAACAAATTTCACATGTGATGACCTTATATCAACTCAGCCATCTGTGGAAATAAGTGCTGATTTTTGCAATATACTCAATCATACCTTTATCTGCCTCTCT
The DNA here is from genome assembly GCF_019279795.1 of Protopterus annectens. Taxonomy (NCBI): domain Eukaryota; kingdom Metazoa; phylum Chordata; order Ceratodontiformes; family Protopteridae; genus Protopterus; species Protopterus annectens. The sequence goes on from NC_056745.1 coordinate 1,251,697,115, forward strand.
CCTGCATTCTCTAAACTTCTTCCTCTATATATATATATTCCTATAGCTCTGATGTCAAATCACAACAAGCAAGCAAACTTTCCTTACCTCTGGAAAACTTTAAACAATCCGAGCTTAGAAAACTGCAGCCACTGCTTTACTCACAAGCAAGGGAGTTAAAAATATCACCCACTGCCCTTTGTCAACTTAGTGCTGAATATACACCAACTCAAAGGGTCTGATAAAACTATACATTTCACCCCTCCATACTGAGGAAAAAGGTTTTTGTACTATCCTGTGCTTCTTGAATGTACTTTTCCCCTCCCCACCATTCACTGACATTGCTTCCATTTGTTGCTTTCACTCACCTACCTTAAGTTTCATATTTCTCATTTCCAGAGTCAGCTTCTGTAATTCCAGCTGAGCTGCAAAGTCCTCTTGCAATGGAACTAACCATCTTTGCTTGGCCTCCAGCATACTCTCTCCAAGCTGCATTGTGCACAAAGCTCCCATCATCTTTTCTCTAGATATATTATCCCTCTAGATTCCTTGGGTTTTACATTACTTTTCTAGATGAGCTACTAATTTTAGCATACTTATCACCTAAGCTCATTTAGTCTGTTCTCATACCAAATACACTAAAAATACAAAAACTGCTGTGCACAACCACACCTCTGTAGATTTCACTATGTGGCTGTGCTGGTGATGTACACACAATTGGCAACACAACTGTTTTAGTTTGACTAACTTCAGTTCAAGTATCCTCAGCAGTGGACACCAAGTGAGATGTTAGACTGGCACCACTGCCAACAAGTGTGATGGAGGTCTGTACCCATTGCCCCTAAATGTGACAGACAGCAGAATGCCACCCACTAAAGAAGGCCAGCACTAATGGAGTTTGAATCTCACCACTACCAACCAAAGGTGGGGGTATAGCAAGAAAGTGCACAAAAGTCTGTCTCAATAACTAGTTTCCAATGTACAACCTGGCACAAGAGCATAAAGAGAATATGCACTGCTGCCCAGTATGGGCTTCCCACCTCCACATCCAGGTTAGACATCACACAGGCCACTTACAGAGCTAAGTCTAAGGCACACTGGCCCATGTCTCACCATTCTCTACATAAAGCAATGCCTTCCAGTACTTCTTTAACTATGGCATCCACCTTTCACACAATGTATTATTCACACACACACACACGCACACACACATGCACACATACTTCTCCAAATCCCCACAGGTTTCTTCCCGCATGACAGTCCTGATACCACTCTGGAGGAAGCCAGGGACTTCCACTAGCCTGATGCTCTTACATCAAGCCAAATATGAAATACTCCAGTTTCTTTCTCTGGTATTGTGTTTTAAAACAGTCTCATAGAAACAGTGTATCATACAGCTTGCTACCCAGCAGTGTAAGTAATGAACAATAGTGCAAAACTAAATTTGTAATAAATACTAGCCAACAAAAGCTTAAATGTAAATAAATAAACTTTACTGATATAATGAAGAAAACAGTGTACATACAGAGTGAAATATTCACAGACTGGAGCACAGGGAAGTCAAATAAAAGGCAATAAAAACAGACAGGAAGCATACAGAAAAGTTCAATGCTCTAGATAACCAAGTTCTAGCTAACAACAGAAATATTGACCCTAGACAGATTAATAACTAGTACTCACAGTTGGTTCCACACAAGCAAAACATCATCAACATTTATTCCTTCAGCATCTAGCATTATACAGTTCTATAGCATGTTTTCCCCAAGTCACCAGTGTCCATGTCATACTCATCCTATTGCTGGGAAAAGCAAGTTACTAAATCAGTTCCTTATTTACCATAGCAACCACTCTTAAGGAACAAAAACATAATCACAAAAGTCCTGCCAAAATAGGAAATACCAATATATATCCATGTCTGCTTCCTTTGAATCTTGAATCCACCTTAATGTCTCAGTGACAAGTCATTATAGCCATTACAGTTCAGCAGGAGGACACTTCCAGGTCTTTCATCTTTGTTTGTAACATTAACAAGAGGAGCTAGCAACATCTGGATATTCAACACATTTCAAAGGAATTCTCTGTCCACTGATACTTGGTAAGACAAAGTCCCACCTTCCCCAGCCATGAGAACAACAGAGAAAATAAGTACAAAGGAATGCATTACATTAAATGTTTTCATTCAGCCTGGCATTACCCATGGCTTTATAGTGTACAGAGACCACCATCCACACATATATACACACTCTGCAACCCCATCCACATACTCACATGCTCAATGACCACCACCCACAAATGTACACTCAGTGTCCACTACCCACATAAGCACAAACTCAGTGACCATTATTTAAACATGCACACACAGACCATAATCCACTTAAACATACATTCAATGACTACCACCTATGCTTGCACAGTGCCCACCATCTACACGTGCACACACTGAACAACCACAATTCACATATGCATGCAGTGACTGCCATCCATGAGTGACAAACATCCACAGGTGCATAAACTCAGTGACCACAACCCACAAATGCACTCATTCAGCAACCACATCGACTTACATATAAACTTCATGACAACTGTCCACATAATCACACACTCACCCATCATCATCCATGCAAGCACATATTCAGTGACCCCCATCCACATATGTACTCTCTCTGAGACCACCATACACACATGTACACACTCTCAGTGACCACATCCACAAGTGTATACAATGACTACATCCACACATGCACAAATTAACTACTGTCTACATATATGCACAGTGACAACCATCCATAACAAACACACTCACTGATGACATTCACTTAACTAAACAATCACTGACCACATCCACATATGCATACATTCAAAAACTCCAACAATACAAGCTCACACTAAATGATATCAATACACACAAAAAAACCTTCCCCTCATATGCACATAATTCTAAGTAAGATATTATTATTGTCTTTGGTGACTCGGACTGCTCCTCTGGATGATATAAATTTCTGATTTTGCACAGCCAGTTGATTGATTAATCTTACTACCAGTCACTGAGCAGCCATAGATACCCTGTAAAAGGCCAGAAATTGCATGACAAAAGCACAGAAGACTGAAGTGAAACGTCACTAGATGCAGTGAGTGAAGAAAACTAAAAGCCAAAATCTGACATCGTCAAAGCTCTGGACATGCATTCACATTAGAAGGGTGTTCAAAAACAGCCTAGAGATGCAAACACCCCTTACAAAAATCAATCTTCTTTCTTAAGCTGGGCCAAAGCCTTTGAAGCCTATTCCTTTAGTGCTATCCTTTATTTTTGGTTACACCAGTAAAATTTCATCAGCACATCAGAAAACATGCAACAGAGATTAAATACAAGATGGCAGAACAAAAGAGAGGACCTTCCTGATCATGCTGCTATGTATCTGACTCCCTACTTACTGCAACAGTAGCCACAAAAAAAGAGACATTCCAGTCTCCCATACTGAACACAATGAAAGTGAAGTGTTTTTGTCACAACAGCAAATCAAAAATATTAGAAAAAGTGATCACCTTTTTCTGTAAGTCAATGTTTCAGCTGGCACATCTAAGTAAGTAGACACTGTACTGCAACAATGTACACAGCATACAACATGCTACATGTAAACAGATGTCAGTACAGACATTTGTCCTGATACAATATACTTCTCTGAGCTCAATCCTACTATTTTACCTATTTTGTGTATATATGTCTTTAAAGGTCAAAGAGAGCTGAGGTCTGAAGTTCATTTTTCTTTCTGTCAATATCTCTGATAGAGGTTTGCCCTGCTGTTAGTCTAAATGTAGTCCAAAACATTATAACATCTCATTTTGGTGCTCAAAGTATGCTTACTCTTATTTAGTCAATATCAAAAAGTTGATACTTATTTTAGATCATTCCTCACACCAAGCCAGCAATGAAGGCATGGCAATGCTTATTCCGTGATACAACAACTATGTCACACCCAGTCAGCACTGAAGGTTTGGCATTGCTTATTCCAGTATGCCAACAAAGCTGTCTTTCACTTAAGTAAGAAGGTAGACAATGGTTATCCAGTTTAAGATAATCGGTCATCTCATCCATCCAGCTCACACTTCGTCAGCGTTGAAGGCTCAGCAATGCATTCCTCAGTTCAGTGTCTACAGTTATCTCAGAAGCATCCATCAATGAACACTTAGAAATACAGTACATACTTTAGTTTGTAGACAAATGTTGTTTCACACCTCACCAGCATTCAAAGCTTGGGAATGAATATTTCGGTTTGCCACCCAGAACTGTGTCACACCTAGCCAGCAATTAATGCCTAGTAATGTCTATCCTAGTTTGTGTACACACCCATATAACTACCACCACTGACAGCCAGTGTTGCATCATTCATATGCAGGCTGGGCAAAGAGTAACAATTCTATACATTGAATTACTGATCAACATAGGATTAAAAACTGGCCGTTGGGGAACTGAGATCAGTCAAAGAGTTAAGCATGAACTATGGCAGTCAGCATACATAACAGCAAACACCTTCTGAACACACATACTGTGAGCTTAAATAAAGTAAAGGGTATCGACTGTTCACTCTGTAGCATTGCATGAAAACAAAGTCACATGCCTTAGAAACATCATTGTGCACTTCTGCAAAGTGCCAACTGTCAAAAGGCCAGAAAGATTATATTAACTAATGTAAACAAAACCTTAATGGCAGCGCTAAGTCTGGTATGAAAAATCTGCTAATGAGAGTACAGGAAATCAAAAATACATGTTCTTGCAGAATACGCTATGTAAGCTGCTATGAGCCCAAATACTACCTCACCATGTGTTCATGGAAAAACACTGGCAATCTCTTGTTTTAGCTATAATCAGTTGAACAATGCCAGTCGTGGTTCTAGTTCTGATATCTGCATTAATTAAAAACTTGACTGCAATCCTTCAGATATGTGCCTGTTTTGCCACATTTTTCAGTGAATCTAAGTACAGTTGTTTGTCCATTCAGTGAGAATACCAAAAACTATATAGATTTTATTTGCTTTAAAATTAATATATGCCTCTTAGTGTGACACAGCTGAAAACTTTATGCAGATTATACCTCTGCCAAAGAGGTACATCCAAAACAAAGGCTGTGTTTATAATGGAATATACTGCATTACTTGGTAGCTTTACGTACAACATGTTAACAGCCATTTCTTCTAAGGAGCAAATGCCTGCCGGTTGTCTTCTATCTCAGTGTAACAATATATGTATTGCAGATGTGAGTAAGATGCAGTAGTAGGACTCCTTTGGATCTTATCAGGTTTCTGATGAATTAGAACTACTGGAAAGCTGTGAGCTAGGAGTCTGCATGAAAGCTAATACAGCTGTGAATATTTATGAATAAGTGCATGACCAGTTTACAAAGAAATGTAGAGTCCGTTCTGCTGCTTTATTCGTGTAGCTGTTTATCTATCTTTAATTTTATTCTAGTTGTATTTTTATTTAACTATTAGTGCAATCATTCTTACAAAGGTAGAGTTAATTATAATTTCAAGTCACCAAGTAATCATATTAAACAGCTACAGATAATAAAAGGGCCAATTTAGAAAACGAAAGAGTTTGAGAAGTGATCAGAATGTGCATGAAGGTAGTACAAGATGCCAAAGACATCTAACAGGAGTCACTTTAAGCATTATTTGACTATGCCATACCATACCATACCATACTATATTCATAATAGCATTATACTGGAATGGAAACTATACTATATTTATTTATTTATTTACTTCCAGTTTGATAACCGGGGATATCCACTGGGCCCGAAAGCCCGTTTTCAGTGGAGGCCCGGGCAGAAAAGCTCCATATTACAAACAAATTGCACAATTAAACAATTTACAAGCAAGCAAAAAATAAAATGTTATGCATTTGTATAGTTAGCACAGAAAAAAAAGCAAAAATGAAATACACATACATTTGAAATGCAAAAGAAGTAAATCAGAAGAGAAGTGTAGGAAAGAGGTGGTGCAAAGAAGTAAAAGGAGAAGAAATGCCAGGTGGAGGAAAAAAAAGAACAATTAGACAATTCATTTTATGTTTGTGGTCAAAGATACAGTTGTATGAAGAGGCATTATAGGCAGTAAGGATGTGAAGATATATAGAGTATTTACATAGAGTTTATACAGGGAGAAAATTGTTAAAGAAGCTGAGGGTGGGGAACTGAAGAAAGAGTTGGATGAAGAGGGGCAAGAGGGAGAATCATGAATAGGTGACGTTAGTGGATTTAGGTAGGAAGTATACAATTACATATCCAGTTTTGGGAGAGGTGGGAATGGAGTAGAGATTTGAAGTGTTCAGGGTTTGTAGTGATTCTTAGCAGGGGAGGAAGCAAGTTCCATTTTTTGTTTTGCTATAGTATAAGAAAGTAGAAGGTGGCCAGGGGGTCGTTTAGGTTTGTGTACTGAAAGAAGATTTTGGTGGGCTGATCTTAGGGGTCTGAGAGGAGTGTAGAAAGGCAAGATATTAGTTAGTGCAGGGCAAGCAGTGGGTTTAAAGATTAGTTTGTGGGCAGTAGTATGTTGAAAGTAATCAAGATGATTAGGGAGTTCTAACCATTTAAGACTATGGAAGGAAATGCAATGGTGTGTGGAATGAGTAGAATTAGTAGCAAATTTGGTGATTTTGTTGTAGCAACTTTCTAGTTTTGAGGAGATAGAAGCTGTGAGGTTGGTTAGAAGAGGAGCACCATACAATACAGAAGGTAGAAGGAAGGTGAAGGCGAGGGTTTTTCTTGTAGCTATTGATAGAAAGTGAGTGTTTCTATAAAGCATACCAAGCTTCTGATGTTTTTTTTTATGTTTAGTTGAATATGAGTATTAAATTTCAGGTGTTCATCAATGGTGACACCAAGTAGTTTGGCACAAGTAACAACAACTTCTATTGAGGAGTGGGTGAGGCTGGTAATCTTGAAAGAGTGCTCATCAAGTGGGAGGGCTCTCGAAGGGGAGAAAATAATAATTTTGGATTTATTGGCATTAAGGGAGAGATGGTTTTGAAGCATCCAATTCTCTGTAGTTGTGAAGGCCAATTGGGTCTTGGTCTGCAGCTCGGGAAGGCAAGGGGCTGAGCAGACTAAAGTAGAGTCGTCTGCATACTGCACTATTTGAGTGTTTGGAATTGCAGAGTGAAAATCATTGATGAAGACATTAAAGAGCATTGGTCCGAGAATAGAACCCTGGGGAACTCCAGTAGAGGTAGGAAGGAAGGTAGAGGTACCTGTTTGCCATTTCACAGCATGAGATCTATCAGAGAGATAACTTTTGAACCAAGAAAGGGAATCTAGGGAGAGACTGAGGTTAGAAAGGTGATTGAGAAGTTGTGTGTGGGATACAGTGTCAAATGCCTTGCATAGGTCGAGAAGGACAGTGGAGACAATATCTCCAGAGCCACGGGCATGGTTGACAATGTCTAAGAAAGAGAGGAGAGCAGTTATAGTACTGTGGCCAGGACGGAAACAGTGTTGAGTAGGGATGAGGAGTTGGTTATTGAGGAGGTGGGGCATGAGTTGCAGGTGGATACATTTTTCAAGGACTTTTGAAATTGGGGAAAGAATGGCTATTGGGCGGAAATTAGAAATGCTATTAGTTTTGCCTCCTTTATGAAGGGGCAGGATGTAGGCAGCTCGCCATAGTTTGGGAACATAAGATTCCTGGATGGATCTATTGATGAGAATGCTGATGGGGATGGCGATACCATCTGCAGTGAGCTTGAGAAAGAGTGAGGGGATATTGTTGGGGGCACTGGAGCATGGCTTGAGTTTGGAAAGAAGTTTTTTGATACAGGAGGTTAAGACAGGTTTTAGATAAAAAGTGGGAGGGGGTTTAGTAGAGCAGGAATGGGGAGAGGAGGGGGAAGTGGACTTAGGGGTAGGGGAGGGGGTGGATTTGCTGAAGGTTTTAGTAAGTTCAGCTATACAGTTGGTAAAGACGGAGTTAAAAAGGGTTGCTATTTTTGTGTCGGTCTTATTGTTGTCGGGACAGGGATTCGATTTAGTACCAGGGTGTAAAAGAGAGTTGATGGAATTTCGGGATTTTTTGAGTGGGTAGACTGTAGTTTGGTGTAGTATGATTTTTTATCTTTTGTGATAAGTTTTTTGGTTAGATTGCAGAGTTGCTTAAATTGAAGGAGGGTAGCTGGGTGTTTACTTTTGTTGTAGAGTTTCCATGTTTTGTCCCTTTGTAACATAAGAGATTTAGTGTCCTTAGTTAGCCAAGGGGCAGAGTTGTATTTTATTCATTTTGTTCGATTTGGGGCTGGGTGTTTAGGATTCCAAGGAAGGTAGTATTGAAGACTTCTAAGGCTTCATCTAGAGGAAGCATTTTTAGAATATCCCAATTTGTTAGTTTAAGGGTTTCAGAAAATATAGAAGGGTTGAAGTTAGTGAGATTACGAGTGTGGGCATATTGTGTTGGTGAGGGAGATGTTGGGCAGCTCGGTGAATAAAGGCTGGGAGATGATCACTTGAGTGAGGTAGTATACCAGAGTCAGAGATCTTATTAGGGTGGCTGACTAAGATCCATTCCAGGATGGACCCTGGGGGGTTGTTTTTGTTAGGTCTGGTAATGTCGTTTATTAGTTGAGTAAAATTATAGAGATTGATAGAGTGGGAGTATTGTTATTAATTTTATTCCAGTCGATGTTGATATCACCTAGCATATAAGTCTCAAGTTTGATGTTGTTTGAGGCCCATAAGAGAACATTCTCTAGGGTGGAAGTGTTGTCACCAGGGGGAATATAGATGGTTATAATATAGATACTTTTAAAGTTGTTCATTTTGAGGATTCCTATGATTAGTTCGGCATTATTAAACTGAGAAATGGGATTCTGGTAAGGACAGAGATTCAGCAGGCAGTTGTAGATTAAGGCAACTCCACCTCCTTTGTTGTTTTGGCGGTCGAATCGAAGAGCTTGAAAGCCAGGTGGTACAATCTCAGAGTTAGTAATGTGTAGTTTTAGCCATGTTTCTGTGACTGCTACTATATCAGGTACAGTGCAATTTAGCCAAGCATGGAAGTTTGTTATTTTGTTATTTATACTCTGGGTGTTAATGGTAATGAACTTGAGGTATTTGTGGCTGTTTTTAATTGAGGAGGTAGGGGGAGAGAGATTATTACTGGTTGTGGGCCCAGGGTTGGGGTGGATGTCACCTGCTAGAGCAAGCCAAGAAGAGGGAGAGAGGAGGAGAAACTTTGGATTGTGACATGAAGTTAGAGGGAGATACAGTTTTGATTTGGTAGCAAGAGGTTTTAAAGAAATTGTGAGGAGTTTTAATTTAAAGTAATGAAATGGGTTTGGTTGAAGTAGGGAGGGGGATATGAAATAAAAGTGGAGTGTCAAAGGGTCGGGAAGGGAGAGAGTGGAGGAGGAGGGGAGGGAGAATGAGGGGGATAGTTTGGTAGAGGAACAGGAGGTTGCATTATAGAAAGTTAGGAGGAGAATACATGTAGAGGAGGTGAGTGGAAGTGGAAGAGTCATGGTTAAATAGAGTAGGACAGGTTTTAGAGGAGGAAACAGAGTAAATGGGAGAGAGTTTGGAGACAAATTATATCTGAGAGTGCAGTCAGGTAAGGGATAGAGAAGAGGAGGGGTAACTAATTGAATCGCAACTAGGAGGGGAGGGGCAATGAAAAGGGATTGGCTGAGGGGATGGGGAAGAGATTCAAGTGACTATAAAGGTAAATGCACTGGGGTGGGTGGGAATTGGGGGTAGGGTAGCAAAATTCACTTTGGTGTTCTGCAGTTCAGAATTATAGCTAAAAATATCAGTTAAGAAGAAACTAGATGATACAAATCAGCATATGCGGCAGATGACCTTTAAGTAAATGAAGATTAATGGAAAATGCTGTGGCTCACAGTTCTAGTGTTCAGAGTTAAATCCTAACCTCCAGTAACTGCTGGTGAAGTCTGCATGCTCACACCTTTTTTTGGCAGATTTTTTTCACCCACCTTCCAACTATATATACTAAAAAAAACACAGATTTTATTTGTTGTACAATTAATATATGCCTCTTAGGCAATAAGAAACCTTTGTGGCATTCCAACTACTACAAGTGTCTGGTTAGATATATATGTCATCTATCTATCACATTTATTAAAATGTTGCATCTACCCTTCTTCTTCTGGCCCAGATCATGGCCAAAGTGGGTTCAAAAAAGGCCAGTTCACATACCTGATTAATGAATGAACACCATTATATAATCAAAGCCTTAAATTAAATACTCCCTTCAATTCATCCTGGAACATAACACTAAGAATACAACTTCTTTCAGAAACATTATCACTTCTTGATTTCTCAGAAACAGTTTTATTCAGACCAACAGGTTGAAAAAAAAAGGTTACATGGCACCTACATGTACAATCCCTGTGATTCCTGGCAAGTTCAAAGCCTGGCCGACATTCACATGCAGGACCACCCTTTGGTGTCTCTCGACAGATATGTGCACAACCATGTTCTTTGTTCATACAGTTCATGCCTTCTGGGAAAACAGAGAGACAAATTATATTATACACAGATTATTCACAGCCCTTTAACCACTGTTAGCCACTCAGTTAGGGTTGGATTCATTCCATATGCCAAAATAGCACACTAAAACTGGGGTTAAAAAGTCAAAGTCTACACATAATACATTAGACACAACATGAACTGGGAACCGTTAAAGTTACAATACACCCACATTTATCATATTAACAAAATTACTTTTATTACAAAATAAATTTCAATGTTATATTACTTTTACAGTCTACATGCAGCACAGAAAAGTACAAAGTTTAGATTCATCGCTACAAAGGCTGTTAGTAGGCTAACGACCACTATGACCCTTAACTTGCAATATTTTATTTGTATCATCTGGTATCTTCTTAGCTGGATCCCAAGTATCATATGGTGGGGATGTGGGGGGGGGATGTTAGTAGGAAGGTATCTAAGGATTTGTAAAAGTGGGGTGTTAGTTAAGATAATACTTTTCTTATTGACTGGCTCTACCCAAAATGAGCATGGGGAGCCATACCAAAGGTAAATTTAAAATTTCCCATCCAGTTGTCAAGGTTTTGTTTGAACAGGATCACGGGTGAACTCTGTTTTACATGGATGGGGAGCCTATTCCATATTGCACGGATCCTTTGGTATCTCCAGCACATTCTGTTTATGTGACAAGTGAAGTTCAGATCCCTGGAGCTAGTGTTTCTGGTGCTGTTTGTTTTGTGCATGTGCAGCAAATCCATCAGGGCTGGGTCTGTGGAAGCCCTATAAGCCAGGCAAAGATCCCCTCTCAGCAGCCTTCAGGAGACTGAATAAAGAGACCCAGCCTTCAGGCAATCAGTGTACTACTGCAAGTGACTGGTTAGATAAATGCCAAAGGGAGCACTGTATTCAGTGACAGATCTGATAAAGCCTGAGCAGAGGGTACAATAACTTCCTTGTACCTGGATGCCATACCCCAGTCTATAAGCTAGGTGACACAGAATGATTTTTTTATTATCTTAGCTACATGTTGGTCAAAAAAATGATTGTGAATTACATATACTCCCAATTTATAAAACCTAACCCAGACAGACATGCAAACATACAAACATATCTCTCCACCATTGGCCCAGTCATCAAAGAGCCTCAATCCTCACCACTAGCACCAGTGGGGGACGTACATTGGGAGGATGACAGGTACACACAAAATATTTCCAGATGCAGTTCTTTGCATCAAGAGCAATGTCCCTTAAGACTACACAGAGAACATAGTCAGTCCGGGGCTGGTTTCTCCCTCTTTCTCCAGATCCCCAATAAGACTCCCCACTGGCACAGCTGTAGAGTTCAGATCTCAGCTAAGTGACCAAGCCAAGACATCCAACAATCTCTTTGTCCAACCAGTGCTTCGTATCCCTGCCCAAGTAGCTGACGCACGTTCCTGGAGATTTGTTTTACACCGACAGAGACACAAACACACACATACACACATCTGGAAAAGACTGGCACAGGTTTACTAGCTATGCCCCCTTCTCCCCAAACTATAAGGTAGTTATTACTGCCACCAGCCAACTCTTTATCAGCTACTTTAAGGCCCTTAAAAAAGGGTGTCCAAACTTACTGTGTAATGTTACTGTTAATAAAAATGGTAGTTTGACCAAGAGCAAGGCTATTAGGAGTGGCCCACAGTGTCACCAAATAAATATTCAACTGCTCTCAGAACTTAAATATGTCTCACAAATATCAGCCACAATGAAAAGTTTAAATATATTTAATAATAAAAAATAAAAGAACAAGAAAATATTCAGTACATAATCACAGTAACATCAGAGTTCAAAATCCAAGGAAATATTTAACATTACTGCAGGACAGACTCAAAGAAAACATCTGAACTATACTCTACTATATTCCTGACTGAATCTAAGAGAATTACTACACCCTAGTTAACCTACTTACAGAGCAAGTAAGGTAGATGTGGTGAGTGGGTACGCCAGCTGATGTTGTCAGGTCAAAGAAAAATACAGAATACTCAGTCTCTCAGAGAGTTTTTAAATTAATATCTCAAATATTACTGATGAGACAGCTTGCAGGATGACATCATGTCCTGTTATGTATCTGATTCTATCCAAGGTTAAAAAAAAAAAAAAAAAAAAAGAAGAAGTTATGTACTCACCATAACGTTCCATGTATGTAGTCCATCTCACCCTTCATTCTTACATATGGGTTCAGAGCCGATCCTCGGCTCCGACTCGGCCTAGTTACAAGCTGCAAGTCTTCTAGTTGGCTCATGGCTAGGTAGGTATCCTATGGTGCACCAGTACAATCCCCAGATCTTGTTTGCTGCTAACTATGAGAGATAACAAATATACAAAAGAAGCCAATACTAAAAGGTCTCCATAAAACAATGATAATAATCTTTTTCTGTTTCCAGGAACTTCCAGGCTGGGGGTAGGAGGGTGGGTTCGTAAGAATGAAGGTTGAGATGGACTACAAACATGGAACATTATGGTGAGTACATAATTTCTTTATGTTCTGTAGTCCTATCTCACCTTCATTCTTACATATGGGACAGCGCCCCTAGCACCTTATTCTTGGGTGGCTCAAGGAAAAATACTCCTGAGTACTGTGGAACCAAATGATGCTCTACCCCTGGAGGTTAAATCCAATTTGTAATGAGTAATAAAAGTGTGAGAGGTAGCCCACGTAGCTGCTGCACAAATATTATCAAGTGGGACCCTGGCTTGATAGGCTGCAGAGGTAGACTGAGATCTGGTAGAATGAGCCTTGATTTTAAAGGGTAAAGGTCTACCCTCAAAATTGTAAACATGAGCTATACAGACAGAAATCCAATTAGAAAGTGTTACTTTGGAAACTGGTGAGCCTGACCTAGATTCAGAGAAGGAAATTAATAACTGATCTGATTTCCTGATTTCCTTAGTCCGGTGCAAATAAAAACATAATTGTCTACGGACATCCAGCTGGTGAAACCTGTATTCAGCTGCGTTGGAATGATTTGGAAAGAACACTGGAAGTTCTATGGCTTGATTCAAGGTGGCATGGGAACAGACCTTGGGGACAAAGGAGGGATTAGTACAAAGGGACACCCTGTCTTTGTGAAAAATCAGATAAGGGGGGTTTTACAGACAATGCTTGCAACTCTGACACCCGTCTGGCCAACCTGATAGCCACCAGAAACAAAGTCTTCCAAGACAGAAATTTCAAAGAGGATGAATGAGAAGGCACAAAGGGTGGAGAAGTTAATTTGGATAACACAAAATTTAAATCCCATGAGGCAACAGGTTCTTGAAAGGGGGGTCTTAAAGTGGCACCTTTAAGGAAAGTTTTGCACAGCTTATGCAACATCAGATTAGAATCTTGAAAACCTAGATGAAAATTTGAAATTGCTGCCAATTGAACTCTGATAATGCCAACCTCAGATCCCTGGTGAAAACGCTCAGAAAGGAATTCCAAAACCACTGGAATGGAGGCAGTGTAAGGATCAACATTCATTCTCTCCACTCAGATAGAGAATCTTCTCTATTTACTGGAATATAGTCGCCTAGTGGAAGGTTTATGAGAAGACGTAAGGATATGAGTCACGGAGGGTGAGAAATCATGAAGCCTGACTAGGGATGGAACTGGAGCAGCCTCACTGTCAAATTCAGGGTGTTTAAGGAGGGATGAAGCAAACCTGACATGTGAGTCAACAGGTCTGGAGCTGGTTCCAGAATCCAAGGATCGTCTAGGAGAAGAAGCCCGAGAAATGGGAACCAAACCTGACAAGGCCAGTAAGGAGCAATGAGGATAAGTTTCCTTCCCAGCCATTTCACTTTCTGAATAACCTTGGGAATGTGAAGAAAGGGAGGAAAAGCATACAGGAGACCCAGGGGCCAATCGTGAACAAGTGCTTCTCTCGGTGACTCCCCCGGAGGGGGGATGAGGGAGAAGTAGCTGCTGCATTTGGCATTGATTGGGCTGGCAAAGAGTTCACAGCAAGGCTGTCCCCATCTGCGGAAAATCTGTTCTGCTGTTTCCTGTTTCAGAGACCACTTGTGAGGCATCAGGATTGCCCAGCTGAGCTTGTCGGTTATCATGTTGGTTGTCCCTGGAATGTGCGTTGCCACCAGAAAACGCTGGGAAGATATCGCTCATTTCCAAACTTGCATGGCCTCTCAACAGAGTGGGTAAGATTTGGTTCCGCCCTGTTTGTTGATATACCATAGTACCGACATGTTGTCTGATTGTATTGCAATAGTCCCTAGATGCAGAAGGTCATGGAGTGCTTGCAACACCAGGAGCACCACCCTCATCTCTAGAACGTTGATATGCAGGTTATCCTCGTGATCTTGTCATGTGCCTTAGACAGTCCTGCCGAGATAATGCCCCCCCACCCTATCTCTGAGGCATCCGTGGTCACAGGGGCAACGGGTTGTTGTGGAACAAATGAAGCGCCTGTGGTTAACTGACTGAGTAGTGTCCACCAAAGGAGGTCCTTCTTGCAAGATTCTGTCAGCAGAATGCGAGATAATGGTAGGTGTAGAAAAGACCATTAGGACGACAGGAGCAACTGAAGAATTCTCATGTGTAGCCTGGCTAGTGGTACTAGTAATATGGTGGAAGCCATGGTCCCTAGAAGCTGAAGAATAGTCTTGGCTTTGACCTTTCATAAGGGGAGAAGATGCCGAATTTGAAGAACCAGATTCTGTGCCCTTTTGGCAGGAAGACGAGCCACCATGTCTACTGTGTCTATCTCTGCGCCTATAAAAATCACAGATTGAGATGGTAATAAGGCAGATCTTTCCCAATTTATAGAAATTCCCAGCTGGGCACAAAGCTGACTAGTAGCGTCCCTGGTCTGAATAAGTAGATGCCTGGTTGGGGCGGTCAAGAGCCAGTCGTCCAGATACGGAAAAACCTGGAATCCTCAACATCTCAGGTGAGCTGTCAGTACTGCCATACATTTGGTGAACACCCTGGGGGCTGTGGTGAGACCAAAGAGCAGAACACGAAACTGGTAATGACTGGCTCCCAGCCGGCAGCGTAGATGACTCCTCGACGCCCTGTCCATTTTTATGTGATAGTAGATGTCTTGGAGATCTATTCAGCACATCCAATTGTCTTTCCCTAATAATGGGAGTATAGACTGCAGTGTCACCATCTGGAACTTGTCCTTCTTTACTGATTCATTCAGTCTGCTGAGGTCCAAAATGGGCCTCCAGTCCCCTGTACGTTTTGGCACTAAAAAGAATCTGGAGTAAGTTCCAGATCCTATTTGGTCTGCTGGGATGGTTTGGAAGACTCTTTTTGATAGCAACTTGTTGACCTCCACAGTTGCCTGATCCATGTGATTGGGTGGAACAGCTGGGATCCTCTTGGGAACAAAGGGTGGAAGAGAAAAGGGTATGACATAACCTCCGGTAATAATTCTTTGTACCCACTTGTCTTGAGTGATACCCATCCAGGCTTCTGGATACAAAGAAATGCGACCACTGACCTGCCCCAGAGAAGCACAGTCGGGCCCCACATCAGGAGTGCTGATAAGGCCGGCCCCAAAAGGAATTGCGACCTCCCTGGTTTTGCGGACTGCCCCTGCATCTAGGGCAACTTCTACCATTTCCTCCTCCTCTGCCTCTGAAGGAGGAGTCACCCTGTGCATCCTGGAAAAATCTCTGGGACTTATTGAACCACATCTTACCACCCCTCTGACCCTTAGGGTATGGTCTAGAGGGAATAGTAAAATGTACTCCCACGGCAGAGAGTGTTTTTCCTTCTTGCTCGCACCGGGTGAGAGTGTCCTTTACCTTGGGTCCAAATAATGAGGAACCATCGAAGGGGGCGTTGGTAAAGGTAGACTAACGGTTCCAAAAATTTACACAAATGCATCCAGGAATGATGCCTTAGGGAAATTCCTGAACCCGCTGCTCTACTGGCTCCATCGGCTGCATACAAAATAAACCGCATGGAAGAGTTGACAATAGAATTCAAGGTAGACAACTGGGCAGACACCTTGTCAGGGACTTCCTCAGTACATGTACCTTATAGAGAATCTCCTAACGCTAAGGATATCTCTCTGAAGCCTCGTGAAGCGAGTAAGGTAGTTCAGTGATCTAAGGGTAAATGCCGTTGAAGAAAAGATACGCTTCCCGTATCTGTCCATCGTTCGAGACTCCTTATTCGGCGGATGAACAGAAGAAGAAGTCTCAGCTAGCTACTTCTTAGTGGCTGCCGTCACCACCATGGCATCTACGGGAACACCTTTAGACAAAAAATCCTTTTCTGGGGGGGGGGGGCAGAAAGAAACTTATTCAGTCTCCTGGGGACTGGCTCCATGGCATCAGGAGTATCCGTTACCTTCTGACTAACTAGCTCCGTCAGTTCGTCAAAGGGTGGAGACATCCAAGTGGCTGAAGGTTGAGATCCAAAAGCCTTCAGGTACACTGACTCCTCATCAGAAGGGGTGACAGTGGGCCAGCCGCACCTCTGTTTAAGGATTTCCAGGATGTCTACGAAGGAGACATCATCAGAGGATGATTTGGGGGACCCTTCTGCCTCCTCGAGGTCAGTATCAGAGGCCAGAGACTCATCCTGGGTGTCTACATGCTTCCTCTTACATGTTCTCTTCTGTGGAGGTCTCAGAAGAGTGGGGGCCACCAGCCGGTGGCTCCTGAGGCTGAGGATCTCTGCTGTCCAAGGAGTGAGTAGGAGCTGAGACAGAAGTAGGTGCCTTAGGGGAAAGAGTGTCGGTACCCTTGGTAGGAGCTGCCAATGTGGGCAGCACACTCATCATCTCAAATGCCAACCTCTCCGCTCCGAAGACCTCCCCTGCTCAGAGGGGGCCAAGGATGCCGTTGGCTCCAGAGCCATCAGCTCTGAGATAGACATAGGATCCGAACTCACCCTAGCTGCCGCGCCGAGAGGAAGACTCAGAACCAAAGAAGTTCGGTTCCAAGCATCCCCGTCGGAGCCAACCGGGGAGCTTCAGCTCCTAGACATCACAGATGGCACCAAGAGTGTCGGAGCAGAACACTATTCCAAAACAGCCACAGGGGGAGCTGGAGCCAAAGGTTCAACCAGTGGTACCAAACACTCTGGCTCCGAAAGACCAGCATGGCTTGGAGGAAGAATGATTGAAGGGGGCTTAACGGACTCAAGTGGCTCCAGAACAGACTGGGTCGGAGCCAACAACAATTTAAGTAAGGCAGATGACGTCAACAGTCTCAGCACTACCCTCTCCACATCTTCTTCTGATAAGCTCCGGGAAGACCTGGATGACAGATTAGGAGAGCGGGATCTCTGCTGTATTGGAGACTTCAATATAGGGGAGACTGGTAGAGGTTCCATAGACTGTCTCCGTGAAATGGTCTCAGTGGTCGGCTCTGAAATACTTGGAACCGACCCTGTAATCACAGTACTGCTCTCAGTTGGCACCGAACTCTGTGGAGCCCATGAGACAGTGGACTTGTCTGATTTGGTGATTTTAAGAGGTGGCTACGAGACACTAGCTGGTGCCAGGGAAGGCCTCTTACAGGACTTAGACTTTCCCTTTGTAGATTTGGAAGAAGAAGAAGAGCTAGACAGATCTTCCTCAAAAGAAGATTTAAGACGACCTTTTAGGATGAGCTTGTTTTTTCTCTCTCTTGCAACAAACACCCTAGGACTGAAAGAGTGGCAAACTAAACAGGTCTCCTGTAAATGGATGGGCCCCAAACAGTAAATGCAGTTACTGTGGCTGTTATGGACATCTTCTGTGAGCATTTAATACATTTCTTAAAGCCAGATGGCTTATGATCCTTACGCTCTTTAGACATTCTCACAGAGATGAGCACACACACACACACACACACACACACACACACATACACACACACAGAAGAAGGAGGAGGAGGATTAGGTCCTCTAATTTAAACGGGCCTAGTCCTGCAGGAAAGAGAAAGACACCACGAGGACTAGGTCCTCTAACTTAAATGGGCCTAGCCCAGGCAGGAAGGGAAATGGAGAAGCTAGGTCTTCTAACTACAAACTGACCTAGAAAGTTAACAGTAAGCAGAGACTTTCACACACTCTAACAGAAATATTAACAAGGGAAACAGAACCTAGTTCTGTTAACAACAGTAACCAACAAAACAAGGGAGGATCCACAAAAAACTCAGACTTATGACTAAGAAATAACATAACGTAGTTCTGTTAACAATGACAACAATAACAATTCAACAAGCGGGAAACCGCCAAAAACTTGACTTTGCCTACTGACAACACACAATCTAACAAAGCGCAAAAGGCACCTACAAATACTAAGTCTATTAAGACATGAAAAACCAGCACACAGGATACCAATACTAAGAATTCAAAGACCAAAATGCCAAAGATTGCATCAAATAACATAAGTATAAAGCTAACTATTCTAATAGCAAACTACGCTAACTGACTAAACAATGATACAGTAACAGTTTTTCTATTTTAAACTAAAACAGTCCCATACATTTTTGAATAAATTTAAGTAAATGCAACACTTAGCCAGAGCCAAAGAGAAGCACAACCGAACTCGTCAATGCTGCAAACGAGATCTGGGGATTGTACTGGTGCACCATGGTATACATACCTAGCCACGAGCCAACTAGAAGACTTCCAGCTTGTAAATAGGCCAAGTCGGAGCCGAGGATCGGCTCCGAACCCATATGTAAGAATGAAGATGAGATAGGACTACAGAACATCAACCATTGATGCAGCTGGTAGCATTTTGCATCTACCTGTGAAAATACATAAACAAGGGCTTATCTTAGATCTAAGGCAGATCCTGGAAGTCATAAAACAATAAAAACACTCCCAAGACAATACAGTGAACTTCTAGTTCTAGACACTATCTGCTACTGCACTGAAACTGAAAGATAGCATCCTTCTTTACAGTGTGGCTATAAAGTAATTTAATTTCAACTATTTTTCTGAAGTTTTGCAAGTTAACCTTCTGTATTCCAGGTTCCCCTTTTAAAATATATACATCTAAACAGTTACAATAGTGTATGCACATTTTTGTTGTGTTCCAGTAGGGTACACTGTGGATACATTTTTAAAGCTCAATACTTTACAACCCTTTTCAACACACACTTATGTACCAGCAGTTTGCTATATACATGGCATACAGTTCTAATACATTTGTAGCACAAGCATATCAATCATGTTGATATTCACAAATGACATATATTTATTTACAGAATTCCAGATAGCTGGGCTTGCAGTATTTTCTTTCATGACACCCCCCCCCCCAAAGACAAGCTAGTTTTTCAAGTGACCCTTGAAAAATGTTGCTTGAGAGGGTTGAGCCTATCTGGGAATACCTTACCCCATTCCCTGTCATGGGATTCCAGCTGCCTTGGCATTGCTAATCCCAGTACAGTGCTGCACTGTCCTATCATATGCCTGCAACCCTAGGTTCCACCACAGTAATTTGGGATTTGGCTGGCTGGTTCCCTGTAGCCATAGGACCTCCCTATCATGGTAAGGTTTCAACATGTTAAGCTACCAATTGTGACCCTGCCTCCTGCCTAGTAGTTCTACCACATAGTTAACATCACCGACCTTGTTTACCACTTTAAAGGGTCCCTCCCAAGCTGCCTGCAGCTTGTTGTGTCTGACAGGAATGAGAACCATGACCTGCTGCCCCAGAACATACTCTCTAGCTCGAGCATTCCTATCATGCCAGACCTTTTTCTGCTGCTGGGCTTCTGCCAGGTTCTCCTGGGCCAAGCCCATGAGTTCCTTGAGCCTTGTCCTGAGGGTTAGGACATATGCCACAATAGACTCCTTGTGGGATTCTCACACACCCTCCCACTCATCATGAATCAAATCTAGAGGGCCCCTCACCCTATGCCCACACAGCAACTCAAAGAGTGAAAAAGTTGTAGATTCCTGGGGCACCTCCCTGTAAGCAAACAGATGGCACAAATGTTTGTCCCACTCCCTCTTAAACTTGTCTGCAAATGCCCGTAGCATGGTCTTTAGTGTACAGTTTAACCTCTCTACCAGTCGATTAGTCTGGGGGTGGTAGGGGATGGTCTTTAGGTGCTTCACCCCACAGTGTTTCCACAAACAAGCCAGCAGATCTGAAATGAAATTGGCACCTCTGTCAGTCGGTATTTCTTTTGGGAAACCTACCCTGCTGAAAATCTCTAACAAAGCATTTGCCACCTTTTCTGCCTTCATGGAGAAGACAGACACAGCCTCAAGGTACCTGGTAGCATATTCTACTACCAGTAAGATAAACGTCTTCCCTGTGGAACTTGGGGTACTCAAGAGGCCCCACAATATCCATAGCTACCCTCCAAAATGGCTCTTCAATCATAGGCAAAGGGATCAAAGGAGCCTTGACCTTGTCTCCTGCCTTGCCTACCTTTTGGCACTGCTCACAGGTACTGAGGTACACTGTTACATCTCTGGAAATCTCAGGCCAATAAAAGTTCAGAAATAATACATCTTTTTGTACACTTTATGCCCATATGACCTGCAAAGGAAATATCATGGGCTATGCCTAGAAGTGCCAGATTGTAGGCTCTGGGCACTACCAACTGCTGTATTCTCTCACACTCTAGCCCTCTCTCAGGGGTCCACTCTGTATACAGTAACCCTTTGTCCCAGTATACAGATTCCCCCCTTTCTTTGATAATTGGGTGGCTTACTAGCTACCTCCCTCACCCTTGTAATGTTGGGTCTGAGAGCTGAGCCTGTCTCAACTCTCTCTTTGTAACCCTTCCCAGCTCCCGCTCCACAGGAAGTCTGTTATTCTCTGACAGCGGTGTCTCACTGTCAGTCTGGGTACTACTACTCACCTCTGCCCTTGTAGTCATTCTGTCCAAGGAAACATCAGTACCCACCAGCAGTTGTGGCTCACCTTCAGTCTCACTGCTACAGGGTAGCTCCCTCTCTGAAGTAACCCTCACACCAGTCCTCACTTCTAGTCTGTGGTCTGTCTGGGTCCCCATTAGGCTACCAGACCCACATGCTTGTCCCCAAATCTGACTGCATGTAACTGCATGCACACAAGGTACTGCATTAGCAAAATCATTCCCTATCAGGACATCTGCAGGGATATCCTCAAACACAACTACTTGCTTGCTTCCTTTTCCACCCTCCCAGTCAAGGTGAGCCCAAGCCAAAGGTATTTGGAATGGGGTCCCTCCTAAAGCTCTGACTGGGGTAGACTGCCCAAGCAAATAGTGCTCCTCTTTAACAATTGTAGGCTTCACAATGGTTAGGTCAGAGGCTGTGTCTCTCTTAGCAGTGGCCCGTTTCCCATCTACTAAGATATGCTATAACTTCTTGAAGTAGTTCCAAACAGCTTACTATTAGCATTCTGTCATTTCCATTTACTGGCTCTCCCACCTTTTGTTCTCCACCTTGCCTCTGTGGACATCTATATGCTACATGGCCCCACTGGTTGCATTTAAAACATTTAAACATTTAAGCATTGGTTCTGGCCATGTACCTGAACTAGTGGCTTCCCCTGCTACTGACAGACTCGGTTGGGGTGGTTTAGGCTTCCCAACATGGGTTCCCTTAGACCCATGTGCAGCACCAGGAATCCCTTTCCTGTGCAGTGATGCCTTGCTTGCTAGGTATAGGACTCCATTTTTCCCCAACTCATCTGCTGTGCTACATTCTCTATCTGCTAACCAGATTCATGTCCTCAAGCAAAGTTCCAAGGGCTTGCTCCCTCACCAAAAGGTCTGCCAGCCCTTCAAAAGTGTTGACCTGACACCCACTCACCTATGAGAATAAGTGCTTAGTTCAGCAATATATTCACACACACTTTCATCTGCCTTGCGTCTATACTCACAAAAGTTTTCCTATAAGCTTCAAGTGTCAACTTAAAACACTCTAATAAACAATTCTTGACAGTATTATAATGTAAGCAATTAGTATCAAACAATTTAGAAATAGCAGTTATAGCTTTACCATGGAGTAAGGGGGTCAGGAACCATACTCAGAGCCCTTTGTCAACATTATACTGTTTACATACCCTTTCAAACATATGAATTAAACTATCAAAATTATCATCCTCTGTAAATTGTGGAAGAACTTTACTGACCTTTGTTGCTTCTGGGGTTCGGTTACGCCCTTTTTCATTACCTCCATGACCCTGGCAGAGAGCATCTCCTTTTCATGTTGCCTCTCTCTCTTTCGCCAGCTTCCAGATGTCTCAGTCTCTTTGCTGATTCTAATTCCATTCATTTCTGCCTCTCCTTTTCTTCAGCCTCCAAAAGCCTCAGTTTCTCATTTTCTTCAGCCTCCAGATGTCTCAGTCTCTCTGCTGATTGTATTTCCAAACATTTGGCCTCCAGTTCAAGTCTCTAACTCCAGATGGATTTTTAAGTCTGCTGTGGAAAGGTTGAACTGTACATTTTGTGGGAGTTGTACATTCCCAAGACCAGTCTGACTGTCCTCCTGGTTCCTGGCTTGTGATGCAGCTGTGACTAAGGCTGCAATTATTTCTGCTTTAATCAGGTTGGCATGCACCAGTCCTTTGTCTTGGCATGTCAGCCAAATGGCTCCTTATCAGCTTGCCAGACTCCTCTGCTGACATCCTTGACTGCTCTCCCTGACTAAGCTAACAAAAAAAAAATGAACTACTGTGATATGAAACTCTGAATATTCATTGTGTGGCTGACAGAGTACAAACACCTTCTTAGTGACCACTGTTTACAGGCTACAGGCATTCAATATCCACACCACTGAATCCCAATATATGTGATGTGGATATCCCACCACTGCCCACCAATATATATGACACACCAGCACTATTCCAGTAATCAATCCTCACCACTAACACCAGTTGGGGACATACATTGGGGGGATGACAGGTTAACACACAATATTTCCAGATGCAACTCTTTACATCAAGTTCAATTTCCCTTAAGAGCGCACACAGACCACAGTCAGTCCAGAGCTGGTTTCTCCCTCTTTCTCCAGATCCCCAGTAAGGCTCCCCACTGGCACAGCTATAAAGATGAGATCTCAGTTGAGAGGCCAAGCTAAGACTTCCAACACTCTCTCTGTCCAACCAGTGCTTCATGTCCCTGCCCAAGTAGCTGACACACACACACATAACATACAGTTCTAATACATTTGAAACACAAGCATATGAATCAAATTGACATTCACAAATGACATATAATTATTTACAGAATTCCAGATAGCTGGGCTGGCAGCATCTCCTTTCGTGTCACTCTGTAAGAAAGTCAAAGATGTCCAAGTGTATGCAATGTAAGTTCTAACATGTAGCTGTAAAGTTGCATGGTACTGGTATACTACATGTTCTACTGTTTTCCACGGAATTGGAAACCTCATAATTGTGCAAGTTGATTGTGTTATATACTGCTTTCTGTTATATTCTGTTGTAAACTGTATATTTGCTTTCCATTAGCCATAACATCATGGGTTGTGCCAAAAAGGGTCCCTGGGAAAGTGCACCTACCTTGTTATCAAAAGTAAGTAAATAACATTTAGAACCTCACATCAATTCACACTTAAACATTTTAAAGTACTATCTGCTAAAATGCAGTGTTAATTTACTTTAATTTACTCTTACAAAAACACACTACATAACAATATGTAACAATCTGAAAAGCAAAACACTTGCAAGTTTATATCTAAGTTTACAGTACAGCATACTTTATAATTACCAATGGCCCAGCAAAACATGTTACAGCATAATTAACAATTTTTAACAAACCTGGAAAAAATATCCAGCTTGTCAAACCGATGCAAAATGATTACAGTATGGGTAAATATAGAAAAGAAAAACAATGCCATTTCTGAATATTTACTGGAAACATAAATCTAGTTAGTATCTACAACATGAACATGAAAGCAGTACTTCATGACAGAATGAAACATCTGGCTCTGATGAAGAAACACTGGTGCAGCACAACTTCAGACACTGAGAGAAAATATAATGGAAAGACAGAAGTATAGTGGTAAAATAAAAGAACAATGTACATATGTAGCAACTCCAAGGAAAGAGGCAGGCCAGTACAGAACAGTCATAACAGGCCAGTACAGAATAGTGTAGTGTAATTCAGAAACAGTATTTTAGTGTATAGCAGAGTGCTTTGGGACAGCATGTATGATACAAATGAATAACAGGTGAAGCCATACGTCAGCACTCTGATATATGCATAACACCACACCAGGCCAATGACAAGTTTAACATCACAGCAGTATTTTTATAAATGCAAGACATCACAACAAAACTTTTAACACATCGACCCCCATATGCAAAATGGGAAACACGCATTAAGGATGGATGGATAACAAAAAGTATTCTACTATATGTATAATAACAGAATGGCACAATGTCAACTGTATACATCACAAAAACAATGCAACCCATGCATAATAAGGACCACATTTGCTTTCTTGCATATGCAGAATGCTGCAAAACCAGCAAGATATTAGCAGAATACTACAAGGAAACTCCAACTGTATAATGCAACAAAGGCACTAAGAGATGTGCATTTCACAGCACAACTTTCACACATGCACAATACAGCAGCAATCTTACACATGCAGAACAACACAACCTGTTACATGCATAGCAAAACAACAGCTGTTTTACATATTTGTGCTGCTAGAACAGCACTCACACTTGCATATTACAACCCCAGTCTGATATGGTATAATGTTGCAGCACAACTTCAGACACTGAGAGAAAATATAATGGAAAAACAGAAGTATGGTGGTAAAATAAAAGAACAATGTACATATGCAGCAACTCCAAGGAAAGAAGCAGGCCAGTACAGAACAGTCATAAAGCAGAACACATGTTGGCAGAATGTTATAAGAGTGATCAAAACAAGCATAAAGGTATAAAAGATACCAAAAACATCTAACACACCACAGGCATTGAAAAGAGTACAAATATATTACTTGACACTGTCAGTTATCACAAACTGACAAAGATCAGCAAGCCACAATGACACAGATCACAAATATGTGGTACTGTACTATGCAATCCCAAAGAGGTCAAGATAATGCAGTACCATATAGTACAAAAAAAATGATGTGATGGTCACCAGGCTGTTCACCTGAGCCAAAGCAGATTTTCAGCGAAAAAGCTCCACAATTACTGCATAATCATAACACAATGTACACTAAAGAGAACTGTAATTAAATATACACAAATTCCATTCTTACAGTAAAGTCCATCAATTTATGTTCATTTTTTTTTGTTTTGGGATAAGAGCTGGAGAGACTGGCAGTGTGAAACAAAAAAAGGCTTCAGTTATACAAAAGGAGAAAGAGTGAATAAAATAAACTAAGAGCTGAAATATACTAAATTTAGTAAAACTCTGGAGGAAAAATAAGCATAAAACAATGATTTGGATAGAGATAGGTATGACCTAAATGAAGGAATATCTAACACTTCAGTACTTGTAGTGACAGTATCACTTAATCAATTTGTTTTGAGTGACACAGTTCTAGGTTTTGAACAAACTGACATTTGAATCAGTTCATTAATTCCTATAGAGTTTTCAGCAATGTATTGTGGTTCAGATATTTGTTACGATGTTTAGCTGTGAACAGTTTCTTCTGTGTTATATTTTTTATCACAGGTCTGCTTACAAAAAAAAAAAAAACACATTGTGATTTCTGATGGAGCTGAATGAGTAGATTTTAATTTCTTGTCAGAGTTATACCCGAGGTTAAATGTGTACAAAGGAGGCCAAAAGCATAGTTTACTGGGAGTTCCTAGGAAGAGCTAAAACAAGACTGCCGCTTAATCCTATCCTCAGACATGGCCCAAAGGGAAGAAGACAGAACATCAAGAAAGAAGTGGACAAAAGTAGAAAGCAGCATTTACTTGTCTAAAAAATTAACATTATGAGGAAGGATGTTGAAATAATCTGACACATCACTGAGAAACTTTCCAGGGTCACAGAATTCCTCAGAGATACAAGACAGCCATCGGTAAAAGACTGACAAAATCAATTAGCAGCAGCAAATATGTAAGCAAAGAGAGAGAAAAATATGGAGGATCAACTCCTCCTCTGTTGTATGGACAGAAGGATGAAATAGAACAAAAATTAAAAACTGAAAAATTAATTGAGTTCACACACCCACATACACGCAAACAATCTTAATAAGTACTTGAGGGATAATAGAACCACAGAAGCAGAGCTTAGAAGATTTTTTATTAAACTCAGTGGGGTAAATACATAACCCCCCTCCGGAAAGAAACAAGGGCCCAGAGGTCCAGCAGAGACAATGTTCTGTGGAAATTTTACAAATGACTTGATCCTAAGGAATGCCAAATGTGTAAATGTCAGACAAACCTTATGCATGTTTTATCAAAGCAGACAGGAATGTAACATAATAAACGGATTGAGAAGAGAAGCAAATTCCAGGCTGTACTACCTAGCACACGTAGTGATAACCATAACAAGGCACTTGCAAAAAGCCTACAAGTAGCATCAGAACTTTTACAAATGGACATGGAACTCAGGAAAAAAATAGTTGACAGTGCCTAACTAGATGAAATGAAAAATATGCATTAAACTTCTGAAGATTAATGGCAAAGAATGTACAGCAAAAAGTAAAAGTAAAAAAAAAAAGACTAGCTCTCTAAAATATAAACAAGGAAAGTGAGGACCACTCAACAGCAAAGACAAAACAGATGAGATGGAAAAGTTCTGATGATGAAGAAGGTAGTTCCTGATGGAAATACAGAACACAGATGTACAGAGGAAAGAGACCCTGAATGACAAAGAATTAGCAAAAAGGGAAGGAACAGGTCATAGAGAATTAGGATCCATTGAGAGAACACGTCCATCTAGTTCAACCAATAAACAGAACACTAAAAATCTTCTTCTTTCGGCTTTTCCCGGTTAGGGGTCGCCACAGCGGATCATCTGTCCGCTCATGATTGGCAGTGGAGTTCTACAGTGTCGAGTTGCCAGCCTGGCGCCCAACCTTCCACAGAAGGCACACACACACACACACACACACACACACACACACACACACACACACACACACACACACACACACACCTAGGGACCATTTAGAGTGTCCAATCCATCTACTGCATGTCCTTGGGATGTGGGAGGAAACCGGAGCACCCGGAGGAAACCCAAGCGACCACATGGAGGACATCTAGACTCCGCACAGAAGGCACCCCAGCCAAGAATCGAACCGGAGAACCTCTTGCTGTGAGGTGGCAACGCTAACCACTGCACCACTGCGGCCACCCTAAAAAGAAGACTAAAAATAAAGAAGATAAAATGTACAGCTGGGCAAAAAAAGAAGAAAAACAAAGAGGTCACTGGAAAAGAAAGAATCAGCTTCACAGGATGCATAAACTAGATCAGTGACTAGTGCTCAACAAAGGGACTAGAAAAACAACACAGACTGGGCAAAATCGGAAAACAAATCCAGACAACAAAAAATTTTTGTCAACTCCTGCACAAAACTGCGACAAGAAAGAGATTACAAAAACGGATGCTGAATGGCTGAAGAATGTACATCTAATAGCAGATAAAAAATTATCATCAGGACTCAACATACAATACAGTACTATAGATAATAGCATACAGCAAATGTATGCTTGGGAGTAGACAATTACTTGACAGTGGGGGGGGGGACTGACAGTTATCTAGTTCAAGCAATCCAAAAACAAGCCAAGTACGTCTTTTTGTTCTGCTAAAATTAATAAAAAAGGTAACAATGAAAAAAATATTGCAGCTTGGTAAATCATTTAAGGGAAAAGAGGACTGCAGTGTCAGTGAAAGAAGTCAAACACTAACAATGATACACTTGCATGCATTAAGAAAGATTGTTTGATTACAAAAGTAGATGATCAAGGGAGTTTATACTGAGGCTAAGCAAATCAAGAAACACAATGAGGAGGTAGAAGTAGCATCAGATAATGAGAAAGCAGGTACTGTTGCATATAGCAGAT